>NC_143160.1:19244209-19544209 GCF_041381405.1 Jatropha curcas | reverse complement strand
TGAGCCATCTTGCTAAACCTATCAACAACAACAAATATGCTATCTTTACCACGCTTAGTCCTAGGTAATCCAAGTACAAAGTCCATAGATATATCAATCCAAGGAGAACTAGGAACAGGTAAAGGCATGTATAATCCATGAGGCATAGACTTAGATTTGGCCTGTTTACAAGCAATACAAGAATTACAAACTCTTTCTACATCTTTAATCATATGACGCCAATAAAAGTGTTCATTCAACGTATCATAAGTCTTATGCATTCCAAAATGCCCCATCAATCCCCCACTATGAGATTCAAGCACAAGCAATTCACGCATAGAACACTTAGGCACACAAAGTTTGCCACCCTTAAACAAATATCCATCATGTCTATAGAACTTATCAAATGCTCCATGCTCACATGCTACATATATGTTGCTAAAGTCAGAATCATTCGCATATAAGTCTTTAACATACTCAAATCCAAGTAATTTAGAACTAAGTGCCGTAATTAGAGTATATCTCCTTGACAATGCATCAGCAACAACATTATCTTTTCCATGCTTGTATTTAATCACATATGGAAATTGTTCAATAAATTCAACCCACTTACCATGCCTTTTATTAAGCTTACCTTGACCCTTCAAGTGTTTTAGGGCCTCATGGTCTGTATGGATGACAAACTCCTTCGGTAGTAAGTAGTGTTGCCAAACATGTAGAGTTCTTACCAAGGCATACAACTCTTTATCATAGGTTGAATAGTTGAGTTGTGCTCCATTCAACTTCTCACTAAAGTAGGCAATTGGCTTCTTTTCTTGCATTAGGACAGCCCCAATTCCCACTCCAGAAGCATCACACTCAATCTCAAAAGTATTCTCAAAATTAGGCAAAGAAAGTATAGGTGCAGAAGTTAACTCCCCTTTAAGCGTGTCAAACGCCTTTTGTTGCTCTTCTTCCCACTTGAACCCAACTTCCTTTTTGATAATTTCTGTTAGTGGTGCTGCAATTGAAGAGAAATCTTTAACAAACCTTCTATAGAAGCTTGCTAACCCATGAAAACTCCTAACTTCAGAAACTGATTTGGGAGTTGGCCATTCTTTGATAGCTTTCACTTTCTCCTCATCTACTTCAATACCCTGTGCACTCACAATAAAACCAAGAAACACAAGTCTATCTATACAAAATGTGCATTTGTTAAGTTTAGCATACAACTTTTCTGTCCTCAAAGTTTGTAACACTATCCTAACATGCTCAATATGATCATCAAGAGACTTGCTATAGATGAGTATATCATCAAAGTATACAACCACAAATTTTCCCAAGAAGGCACGCAATACATGGTTCATAAGCCTCATAAAAGTACTAGGTGCATTAGATAGTCCAAAAGGCATAACTAACCATTCATACAAACCATACTTAGTTTTAAAAGCAGTTTTCCATTCATCACCTGGTTGCATTCTAATTTGATGGTAACCACTCATTAAATCAATTTTAGTAAAGTAAGTTGCCCCATGCAATTCATCCAACATATCATCAAGTCTAGGGATAGGGTGTCTATACTTTACTGTAATTTTGTTGACCGCTCTACAATCAACACACATGCGCCATGTTCCATCCTTTTTAGGGACTAGAAGCACGGGAACGGCACACGGGCTCATGCTTTCTCTTACCAAACCTTTTTCCATAAGTTCATCAACTTGCCTTTGCAACTCCTTTGTCTCCATTGGATTACTTCTATAGGCAGGCCTATTTGGAATGGTGGATCCAGGAATGAAGTCAATTTGATGTTCTATTCCTCTCAAAGGTGGTAAACCACTTGGTAATTCACTAGGAAAGACATCATCAAATTCCTGCAACATAGAAACAAACATAGAAGGCAAACTTTCAAGGTCAGTGTTAGTTTCAGCAAATAAAACCTCTTTGTACCTTAGAAGCAATATGGGCTTCTCCAAGGCAATAGCACACTTAACCTCTCTAATTCTTGCATAAAAAGTCTGTTTCTTTTTCTCCTCTCTTTCTTTTTCTCTCACAATTGGGCCATTAATTTGTCTTGTTATTTTTGTGGCCTCTTTTCCCTCATCCTTACTCTTTTCTCTCTTTTGTCCTCTCAATCTCAGATTCTCACTCTCATGTTTTCTTAAGGCTGAAACCTCTCTCTCTCTCTCAAGTATCTTTCTTTGGTCTTCATAAACCTCTTGAGGTGATAAAGGTACAAGAACCACCTTTTTCCCCTTATGAATCAATGAGTATCGATTGTGGAATCCATCATGATGTGCTCTTCTATCATATTGCCATGGTCTTCCCAACAATAGATGTCCAGCTTGCATAGGTACTATATCACACAAGATTTCATCTTCATACCATCCAATAGAAAATGGCACAAGTACCTGTTTGGTTACTTTCACTTCCCCACAATCATTCAACCATTGCAATTTATAAGGTTTAGGATGCTTGAGACAAGTTAAGTTCAGTTTGTTTACCATGTTTACACTAGCAACATTAGTGCAACTACCCCCATCAATGATAAGAGTACACACCTTTCCACTAATCAAGCATCTAGTGTGAAATATATTCTCACGTTGCTCAAGGCTTTCTTCCTTTACATGCATGTTCAAAGCACGTCTAGCAACCAAAGCTTCCCCATGTTCAGGAAGTATTAAATTTTCTGAATCATCATTATCATTATCTAAATTAGGCATATCATCATAATCACTACATTCAGATTCAGAACTAATATTCCCATCATCTTTAGCAATCATAACCCTTTTATTAGGACATTGAGATGCATAATGTCCTTTCCCCAAACATTTAAAACATTTAATTTCTCTAGAAGGGGTTATAGAGTTAGAGGTACCTTTGTTGCTTTTGAATGGAGTTTGGACAGCTTCTTTACCTTTTGAAGTTGAATCTGTCCTTTGAGAATTAGAACCTCTAAATTCCTTCTTCTCACCTTCTTTAGGCCATTTAGATCCCCATGTGTTGTTGGAAAACTTATTGGTGGATCTCCCCCTTTTCTGTCTTTCAAGTTTCATGGCCATATCTATCATATCCTCCAAGGTATCATACCTATACATCTCTAAGGCATCTGCAATATCTTTATTTAGACCTCCAAGGAAACGTGACATGGTGATTAGCTCATCTTCTTCAATCTTGGCTCTTGCCATGCAAATCTCCATCTCCTTGTAGTATTCTTCCACACTCCTTCCTCCTTGCACCATTCTAGCTAATTTATTGTGTAAATCCCTAAAGTAATGAGTAGGGACAAATTTTTGGTGCATTAGTTCTTTCATGAGCTCCCATGGTGGTACGGGTCGTAATCCCCTCCTTCTTCTTTTCAATAGCAATTGTTCCCACCAAAACATAGCATACCCTTTGAATTCAACAGCTGCAAGATGAGATTTCTTTTCTTGAGAATAGTTATGGCATTCAAAGATTTGTTCGACCTTCCTTTCCCATTCAAGGTACTCTTCAGCATTGTTGTTGCCTTTGAATTCTGGAATCCTCATCTTAATTGATCCCAAGTCTCCATCAAGTTTATTTGGATTGGTCTCCTCACTCTCTTCAACATCATGGTCTTGAAATCTAGTTTGTGGACGAGTTCTAGTTGTATTAGAGCTTTGTGAAGCTTTTATCTCTTGCAACTCTTCCCTCATGTCTTGGACAAGATTATTGAAGGTTCTAAACTGTCCTTGAATTGCTTCCATGAAGAGTTTTAATTGAGGATCTTTAATTGGAATTCCATCATTACCATCTCCAGATTTGCCTATACTCATGGTTAGTATTCAAAAGAAAACACAAAAGATTTAGGGTTATTGATAAATCACTCCCTCACGTGTTTACACTCTTGAATCACTCCTTGCAATTCTTCCAATTGAACTTCAGAATCTTAGTTCAACCAATCAACTCAAAGATCACGTTTAGAACAAGGAATAAAACTTAACAATGAAAAGCAAGCACAATTCTAGAAAGGAGACTCAAAACGTTATGGACAGTAGCACAAGAACACAAACAATGCACTACTTTAATGATCAATTAGAGTGTAGTGAACAAGCAAATACACCCTAACAATGTAATAGAAGCAATAGAAAGTTCACACAAAAACAAGAAACTAGAATTTAAAAGACAATATTAGGATATAATGTATGAATTTAGCTTACTACAAAGCAAACCAAATATGGACCTAATTAATTCTACCCAAAACAAAGCAAGTAATCAAAGAAAAACAATGGACAGAATCGGGCACGGGTGTGCTAGAAGAAGCACGGGCGTGCGTGTAATGCCTAGTCTAATAAGTGGAAGTCAGAAAAGTGCACGGTTGTGCTTGAGGTGAAGCACGGGCGTGCTGCCTTGTGTCCCTTTTAATGCAACCCAATTTAAGTAGGATTCTTAGATTTGACAAGGATTGTAGTAGATTTTGCTCAATCTCAAAAAGATATGGTCAACTAATTTTTGTTATCTTATCCACAAGTAGTTAAGATTGGATTTTATCACAAGATTGTAGTGGATAAACTAAATCCCATAAAATATGGTCAAATCCCTTAGGATTAGGAACAATCCCACAATGTATGGTCAAATCTTCTAAGGATTAGGAATAATCCCACAAAATATGGTCAAATCCCACAAAATAAGGTATAATCCCCTTTGGATTAGGATCAAATCTTTTGGTTGCAGGAACAAAATCAAGATCCACACACACAAATTCAATGGTGGACGAAATTTTCTATACTCTTTTTTTTTTTTTTTTAATCAACAAGGTCTAAGATCTAACTTCCAGAATTGAAACAAGAACGAAATTTATGAATTTTAATTGAAGCAAAACGAATTGAAACTAAACAAAAGAAAACAAACACACAAAGAAACAAGATGAAGAAGATAACAAACACAAAAACAAGAAGAACAATAAAACAAATAAACATAAACCCTAGAACTAAGATAAATAAGAATTTACCTTAATCTTTGGCTCTGATACCAAACTGACGCGGAACCCAATGAAAATAAATTTCATGAACTCTATGACAAGTTTTGGAAGAGATCAAAGATCTAGAATAAACTCCCCTCTATGGCACCCAAAGCTTAAAGAAGCAAGAACACCAATAATAGAGTAAAAGAATAAGATAAACGCCACAAAGAATTGATAAGTTTACCTTGATTCTTGATGCAATTAGAAGAATGCAATCTCACACTCTCTAAAAACATGAACACGCCTAAGCATGAAGAAGTAGTCTTTAATTCATTGAATAATTGTTTTTTTATAATTACAAAATAACAAGCTATTTATACTAGTCTAAAAGGTCCAGATCCTTAAAGGATTTAGAGTTAGCTAAGGAGTAGGATTTAGCAAATCTAAACCAACTAAGGATAAGACTAACAAAATCATAACAACTTAAGGATTTGGATGTCTAATCCAAATCTACTAAAGATTGACTAAATCTAAACAAAATAAGGCTAATTATTCAAGGGTGGCCGAAATATTGGAGGCCCAACCCATTAACAAAGCAAAAACTCAAAATAAGCTAACTAACTTAATGAGAGGCAGTGACAAGCACGGCCTGGGTGTGCTATTTGGCACGGGCGTGCTTCAATGTAGGAGTTCCCTCTTGAGAGTCAGAGGGAAGCACGGCCAGGGTGTGCTATTTAGCACGGGGGTGCTTCAGAGTCAGACGAGGGCACGGCCTGGGGTGTGCCATCTAGCACGGGCGTGCTAACCAATTCATGTTCCCACTCAACATGTGCTTCTATTAATGTGAGAAACTTAGGTGTTCCTTCAAGTTCTTCATAGCACTTGTTGAAAGCAAGGTCATGGAGCTCTTTTGTAACTTGTTCTTGTATGTGTAAGGACATGGTTGCTCCATACTTCTTTGCACGGCTCCTTGTAATTGGTCCACTAGGAAGTGCTAATGGATTGCCATTGTTGTGGTTCTTGTTCCCTTGAGCCCCATAGGTGGTTGGTGGTAGTGGATCCGTATCACCAAAGTGTCCCATCAATCCCCCACTATGAGATTCAATCACAAGCAATTCACGCATAGAACATTTAGGCACACAAAGTTTGTTGTTCTTAAACAAATATCCATCATGTCTATAGAACTTATCAAATGCTCCATGCTCACATGCTACATATATGTTGCCAAAATCAGAATCATTCACATACAAGTCTTTAACATACTCAAATCCAAGCAATTTAGAGCTAAGAGCAGTAATTAGAGTATATCTTCTTGATAATGCATCAGCAACAACATTGTCTTTTCCATGCTTGTATTTAATCACATATGGAAATTGTTCAATAAATTCAACCCACTTACCATGTCTTTTATTGAGCTTACCTTGACCCTTCAAGTGTTTTAGGGCCTCATGGTCAGTATGGATGACAAACTCTTTAGGTAATAAGTAGTGTTGCCAAACATGTAAAGTTCTTACCAAGGCATAAAGCTCTTTGTCATAGGTTGAATAGTTGAGTTGTGCTCCATTCAACTTCTCACTAAAGTAGGCAATTGGCTTCTTTTCTTGCATTAGGACAGCCCCAATTCCCACTCTAGAAGCATCACACTCAATCTCAAAAGTATTATCAAAATTAGGCAAAGAAAGTATAGGTGTAGAAGTTAACTTCCCTTTTAGTGTTTCGAATGCCCTTTGTTGTTCTTCTCCCCACTTAAATCCAACTTCCTTTTTGATAATTTCTGTTAGTGGTGCTGCAATTGAAGAGAAATCTTTAACAAACCTTCTATAGAAGCTTGCCAACCCATGAAAACTCCTAACTTCAGAAACCGATTTGGGAGTTGGCCATTCTTTGATAGCTTTCACTTTCTCCTCATCTACTTCAATACCCTGTGCACTCACAATAAAACCAAGAAATACAAGTCTATCTATACAAAATGTGCATTTGTTAAGTTTAGCATACAACTTTTCTGTCCTCAAAGTTTGTAACACTATCCTAACATGCTCAATATGATCATTAAGAGACTTGCTATAGATGAGTATATCATCAAAGTATACAACCACAAACTTTCCTAAGAAGGCACGCAATACATGGTTCATAAGCCTCATAAAAGTACTAGGTGCATTAGATAGTCCAAAAGGCATAACTAACCATTCAGACAAACCATACTTAGTTTTAAAAGCAGTTTTCCATTCATCACCTGGTTGCATTCTAATTTGATGGTAACCACTCATTAAATCAATTTTAGTAAAGTAAGTTGCCCCATGCAATTCATCTAACATATCATCAAGTCTAGGGATAGGGTGTCTATACTTTACTGTGATTTTGTTGACTGCTCTACAATCAACACACATGCGCCATGTTCCATCCTTTTTAGGTACTAGAAGCACGGGAACGGCACACGGGCTCATACTTTCTCTCACCAAACCTTTCTCCCTAAGTTCATCCACTTGCCTTTGCAACTCCTTTGTTTCCATTGGATTGCTTCTATAGGCAGGCCTATTTGGAATGGTGGATCCAGGAATGAAGTCAATTTGATGTTCTATTCCTCTTAAAGGTGGTAAACCACTTGGTAATTCACTAGGAAAGACATCATCAAATTCCTGCAACATAGAAACAAACATAGAAGGCAAATTGTCAAGGTTAGTGTTAGATTCAGTAAACAAAACTTCCTTGTACCTAAGAAGCAATATGGGCTTCTCTAAGGCAATGGCACACTTAACCTCTCTAGTTCTTGCATAAAAAGTCTGTTTCTTTTTCTCCTCTCTTTGTTTTTCACTCACAATTGGGCCATTAATTTGTTTTGTTATTTTTGTGGCCTCTTTTCCCTCATCCTTACTTTTTTCTCTCTTTTGTTCTCTCAATCTCAGGTTCTCACTCTCTTTTTTTCTCAAGGCCGAAACCTCTCTCTCTCTCTCAATTATCTTTCTTTGGTCTTCATAAACCTCTTGAGGTGATAAAGGTACAAGAACCACCTTTTTCCCTTTATGAATCAAAGAATATCGATTGTGGAATCCATCATGAAGTGCTCTTCTATCATATTGCCATGGTCTTCCCAACAATAGATGTCCAGCTTGCATAGGTACTATATCACACAAAATCTCATCTTCATACCATCCAATAGAAAATGGCACAAGTACCTGTTTAGTTACTTTCACCTCCCCACAATCATTTAACCATTGCAACCTATAAGGCTTAGGATGCTTGAGACAAGTTAAGTTCAGTTTGTTTACCATGTTTACACTAGCAACATTAGTGCAACTACCCCCATCAACAATAAGAGTACACACTTTTCCACTAATCAAACATCTAGTGTGAAATATATTCTCACGTTGCTCAAGGCTTTCTTCTTTTACATGCATGTTCAAAGCACGTCTAGCAACCAAAGCTTCTCCATGTTCAGGAAGTATTAAATTTTCTGAATCATCATTATCATCATCTAAATTAGGCATATCATCATAATCACTACATTCAGATTCAGAACTAATATTCCCATCATCTTTAGCAATCATAACTCTTTTATTAGGACATTGAGATGCATAATGCCCTTTCCCCAAACATTTAAAGCATTTAATTTCTCTAGAAGGGGTTGTAGAGTTAGAAGTACCTTTGTTGCTTTTAAATGGAGTTTGGACAGTTTCTTTACCCTTTGAAGTTGAATCTGTCCTTTGAGAATTTGAACCTCTAAATTCCTTCTTCTCACCTTCTTTAGACCATTTAGATCCCCATGTGTTGTTGGAATACTTGTTGGTGTTGGATCTCCCCTTTTTCTGTCTTTCAAGTTTCATGGCCATATCTACCATCTCCTCTAAGCTTTCATACCTATACATCTCTAAAGCATCAGCAATGTCTTTATTGAGACCCCCTAGGAAACGTGACATGGTGATTTGCTCCTCCTCTTCAATCTTGGCTCTTGCCATGCAAATCTCCATCTCCTTGTAGTATTCTTCAACACTCCTTCCTCCTTGCACCATTCTAGCTAATTTGTTATGTAAATCCCTAAAGTAATGAGTAGGGACAAATTTTTGGTGCATTAGCTCTTTCATGATCTCCCATGGTGGTACGGGTCGTAATCCTTTCCTTCTTCTTTTCAACAGCAATTGTTCCCACCAAAACATGGCATAACCTTTGAATTCAACAGCAGCAAGATGGGATTTCTTTTCTTGAGAATAGTTATGGCATTCAAAGATTTGTTCTACCTTTCTCTCCCATTCAAGGAATTCTTCAGCATTATTGTTGCCTTTGAATTCTGGAATCCTCATCTTAATTGATCCCAAGTCCCCATCAAGTTTATTAGGATTGGTCTCTTCACTCTCTTCATCATCATGGTCCTGAAATCTAGCTTGTGGACGAGTTTTAGTTGTATTAGAGCTTTGTGAAGCCTTTATCTCTTGCAATTCCTCCCTCATGTCTTGGACAAGATTATTGAAGGTTCTAAACTGTCCTTGAATTGCTTCCATGAAGAGTTTTAATTGAGGATCTTTAATTGGAATTCCATCATTACCATCTCCAGATTTGCCTGTGCTCATGGTTAGTATTCAAAAGAAAACACAAGAAGATTTGAGTTAATGGTAATTCACTCCCTCACGTGTTTACACTCTTGAATCACTCCTTGCAATTCTTCCAATTGAACTTCAGAATCTTAGTTCAACCAACCAACTCAAAGATCACGTTTAGAGTCAAGGAATAAAACTTAACAATGAAAAGCAAGCACAAAATCTAGAAAGAAGACAAAAAAAAACGATATGGACAGTAGCACAAGAACATAAACAATGCACTACTTTAATGATCAATTAGAGTGTAGTGAACAAGCAAACACACCCTAACAATGTAATAGAAGCAATAGAAAGTTCACACAAAAACAAGAAACTAGAATTTAAAAGACAATTTTAGGATATAATGTATGAATTTAGCTTACTACAAAGCAAACCAAATATGGACCTAATTAATTCTACCCAAAACAAAGCAAGCAAACAAAGAAAAAACACAAAATAAGCTAACTAGCTTCCTTCGCGAGCGCGAGCTTCACATACGCGAGCGCGACCACACCTCGCGAGCGCGATTCTACCGTGCGCGAGCGCGAGAAGCGCAAAGGAGAGGCAGAGAGTTAGGCAGCGCAAGTCGCGAGCGCGATTCCAACATGCGCGAGCGCGAGCGACACTTCGCGAGCGCGAACCTTCACTGCGCGAGCGCGAGAAGCGCAAAGGAGAGGCAGAGAGTTAGGCAGCGCAAGTCGCGAGCGCGATTCCAACATGCGCGAGCGCGAGCGACACTTCGCGAGCGCGAACCTTCACTGCGCGAGCGCGAGAAGCGCAAAGGAGAGGCAGTGAGTTAGGCAGCGCAAATCGCGAGCGCGATTCCAACATGCGCGAGCGCGAGCGACACTCGCGAGCGCGAACCTTCACTGCGCGAGCGCGAGAAGCGCAAAGGAGATGCAGTGAGCTTGCATGGCCTGGGGTGTGCCACCTTGCATGGGCGTGCTATCCAAACATGGTTCCCACTCAACTTGTGCTTCTATTAATGTGAGAAACTTAGGTGTTCCTTCAAGTTCTTCATAGCACTTGTTGAAAGCAAGGTCATGGAGCTCTTGTGTGATTTGTTCTTGAATATATAAGGACATGGTTGCTCCATACTTCTTTGCACGGCTCCTTGTAATTGGTCCATTAGGAAGTGCTAATGGATTGCCATTGTTGTGGTCCTTGTTTCCTTGAGCTCCATAGGTGGTTGGTGGTAGTGGATCCGTATCAGACAATCCCTTTAACCCCCAAGTACTCTTGAAGAGAGAAAGCAAGGAATTTAGAACAAGAATCAGAAACTTACCTTCAAGTACTCTTGAAAACAACTCTGAAATTCTTGGTGCAATTAATCTTGTAGAACTCACAAGCTTAACTACTAAGGATATTTTGGTTCTATGAAGAACACAATCTGTTCTTGAAAGAACAAGAAGAAAACGTTTTGTTTTGATTTCAATTCAATGGTTGGCTAAAAATCCCGTTTTACATCTTAAGGAGGCTATATATAAGCCCCAAACAAACATAACCCTAAAGAAGAGTATCTAACTAGGCTGCCCTAAGGCCAAAACACATGGGCCTAACTAGTACACACAAAATAGAATCATTTCTAGCCCAAAATAGACAACTTAATATTGGGCAGATTGCATGCATCATAAAATCAACCCAAAACAACTTAAATAAACACTATGGGCCCATATCCCTTACATATTCATTAGACCAAAACAAGCAATAAGGGATAAGACCACATCCAAGCAAAGTCCACTAGAATCCATTAGGAGGCACCAATGGATCCATATCACTTGCTTTCAACAAGTGCTATGAAGAACTTGAAGGAACACCTAAGTTTCTCACATTAATAAAAGCACATGTTGAGTGGGAACATGAATTGGTTAGCACGCCCGTGCTAGATGGCACACCCCAGGCCATGCCCTCGTCTGACTTGCTGAGGAAAACAACTACCTTGAAGCACCCCCTTGCCAAATAGCACACCCAGGCCGTGCTTCCCTCTGACTCTGAAGAACCCCCGTGCCAAATAGCACACCCTGGTCGTGCTTCCCTCTGACTCTCACGAGGGAACTCCTACATTGAAGCACGCCCGTGCCAAATAGCACACCCAGGCCGTGCTTGTCCCTGCCTCTCATTAAGTTAGTTAGCTTATTTTGAGTTTTTTGCTTTGTTAATGGGTTGGGCCTCCAATATTTCGGCCCCCCCTTGATTAATTAGCCTTATTTTGTTTAGATTTAGTCAATCTTTAGTAGATTTGGATTAGATATCCAAATCCTTAAGTTGTTATGATTTTATTAGTCTTATCCTTAGTTGGTTTAGATTTGCTAAATCCTACTCCTTAGCTAACTCTAAATCCTTTAAGGATCTGGACCTCTTAGATTAGTATAAATAGATTGTTATTTTGTAATTATTCAACAATTATTCAATGAATTAAAGACTACTTCTTCATGCTTAGGCGTGTTCATGTTTTTAGAGAGTGTGAGATTGCATTCTTCTAATTGCATCAAGAATCAAGGTAAACTTATCAATTCTTTGTGGCGTTTATCTTATTCTTTTACTCTATTATTGGTGTTCTTGCTTCTTTAAGCTTTGGGTGCCATAGAGGGGAATTTATTTAGATCTTGGATCCCTTCCAAAACTTGTCATAGAGTTAATGGAATTTATTTCCATAGGGTTCCGCGTCAGTTTGGTATCAGAGCCAAAGATTAAGGTAAATTCTTATTTATCTTAGTTCTAGGGTTTGTGTTTATTTGTTTTCTTATTCTTCTTGTTTTTGTGTTTGTTTTCTTCTTCATCTTATTTCTTTTGTGTTTGTTTTCTTGTTTGATTGTTTCAATTCGTTTTTGCTTCAATTAAATTTAGTAATTTCGTGCTTGTGTTTATTTGTTTTCTTATTCTTCTTGTTTTTGTGTTTGTTTTCTTCTTCATCTTATTTCTTTTGTGTTTGTTTTCTTGTTTGATTGTTTCAATTCGTTTTTGCTTCAATTAAATTTAGTAATTTCGTGCTTGTTTCAATTCTGGAAGTTTAGATCTTAGATCTTGTTGCTAAAAAAAAAAAAAAAAAAGGAGTATAGAAAGAAAATTTCGTTCATCATTGAAATTGCTTGTGTGGATTTTGATTTTGTTCCTGAATCCAAGGGATTTGATCCTAATTCAAAGGGATTTTACCTTATTTTGTGGGATTTTGCCATATTTTGTGGGATTATTCCTAATCCTTAGGAGATTTGACCATATTTAGTGGGATTGTTCCTAATCCTAAAAGGATTTGACCATATTTTATGGGATTTAGTTATCCACTATAATCTTGTGATAAAATCCAATCTTAACTACTTGTGGATAAGATAATAAAAATTAGTTGACCATATCTTTTGAGATAAAGCAAAATCTACTACAATCCTTGTCAAATCTAAGAATCCTACTTAAATTGGGTTGCATTAAAAAGGGACACAAGGCAGCACGCCCGTGCTACACCTCAAGCACACCCGTGCTAGATCTTGCCTACCACTTGTTGGACTAGGCCTAATCACACACGCCCGTGCTCCATCTAGCACGCCCGTGCTCTGTTCTGACCCTAGTTAAAACATTGTTTTCTTTTGTTTTTTCTTTGATTGATTGCTTTGTTTTGGGTAGAATTAATTAGGTCCATATTTGGTTTGCTTTGTAGTAAGCCAAATTCATACATTATATCCTAATATTGTCTTCTAAATTCTAGTTTCTTGTTTTTGTATGAGCTTTCTATTGCTTCTATTACATTATTAGGGTGTGTTTGCTTGTTTACTACACTCTAATTGATAATTACAGTAGTGCATTATTCATACTCTTGTGCTACTAGCCATCACGTTTTGAGTCTTCATTCTAGAATTGTGCTTGCTTTTCATTGTTAAGTTTTATTCCTTGATTCTAAACGTGATCTTTGAATTGGTTGGTTGAACTAAGATTCTGAAGTTCAATTGGAAGAATTGCAAGGAGTGATTCAAGAGTGTAAACACGTGAGGGAGTGAAATTACCATTAACTCAAATCTTCTTGTGTTTTCTTTTGAAAACTAACCATGAGTACAGGCAAATCTGGTGATGGTAATGATGGAATTCCAATTAAAGATCCTCAATTAAAACTCTTCATGGAAGCAATTCAAGGACAGTTTAGAATCTTCAATAATCTTGTCCAAGACATGAGGGAGGAATTGCAAGAGATAAAAGCTTCACAAAGCTCTAATACAACTAGAACTCGTCCACAAACCATATTTCAAGACCATGATGTTGAAGAGAGTGAAGAGACCAATCCTAATAAACTTGATGGGGACTTGGGATCAATTAAGATGAGGATTCCAGAATTCAAAGGCAACAACAATGCTGAAGAATATCTTGAATGGGAGAGAAAGGTAGTACAAATCTTTGAATGCCATAACTATTCTCAAGAAAAGAAATCCCATCTTGCTGCTGTTGAATTCAAAGGCTATGCCATGTTTTGGTGGGAACAATTGCTATTGAAAAGAAGAAGGAAAGGATTATGACCCGTACCACCATGGGAGATCATGAAAGAGCTAATGCACCAAAAATTTGTCCCTACTCATTACTTTAGGGATTTACATAACAAATTAGCTAGAATGGTGCAAGGAGGAAGGAGTGTGGAAGAGTACTACAAGGAGATGGAGATTTGCATGGCAAGAGCCAAGATTGAAGAAGAAGAGCAAATCACCATGTCACGATTCCTTGGAGGTCTCAATAAAGACATTGCTGATGCTTTAGAGATGTATAGGTATGAAAACTTGGAGGAGATGGTAGATATGGCCATGAAACTTGAAAGACAGAAAAAGGGAAGATCCAACACCACTAAGTATTCCAACAACACATGGGGATCTAAATGGCCTAAAGAAGGTGAGAAGAAGGAATTTAGAGGTTCTAATTCTCAAAGGACAGATTCAACTTCAAAAGGTAAAGAAGCTGTCCAAACTCCATTTAAAAGCAACAAAGGTACTTCTAACTCTACAACCCCTTCTAGAGAAATTAAATGCTTTAAATGTTTGGGAAAAGGGCATTATGCATCTCAATGTCCTAATAAAGGGGTTATGATTGCTAAAGATGATGGGAATATTAGTTCTGAATCTGAATGTAGTGATTATGATGATATGCCTAAATTACTTGATGATAATTGATATGGATCCATTGGTGCTTCCTAGTGGGCTTGGATGTGTTCTTATCCCTTGTTGCTTGTTTTGGTCTAATTAATATGTAAGGGATATGGGCTCATAGTGTTTATTTAAGTTGTTTTGGGTTGATTTTATGATGCATGCAATCTGCCCAATATCAAGTTATTTGTTTTGGGCTGGAAATGACTTTATTTTGTGTTTTAGAGTTAAGCCCATGTGTTTTGGCCCTAGGGCAGCCTAGTTAGATGCTCTTCTTTAGGGTTATGTTTGTTGAAGGCATATAAATAGCCTCCTTAAGATGTAAAACGGGATTTTTGGCATAATTTGAATCAAAGGCAGAATTGCTCATGCTCTTGCATGTTCTTCTTAATTAGAGTGATTGTGAGAATTTGCTATCCTCTAATTGCATCAAGAATTAAGGTAAACTTATCAATTCGTTTGTGGCGTTTATCTTGTTCTTTGCTCGATTATTGGTGTTACCGTTTCATTATAAACGTGGGGTGCCATAGAGCGTTTTAATCTCGATTATTGGTGTTTCCGTTTCATTATAAACGTGGGGTGCCATAGAGGCGAACTTACATCTCATTCCTTTGATTCCCGATCCCGGTTCCTTATCATTTGGTATCAGAGCCAAATCAAAGTTTTGGGGTAAGTTCTGTTATCTTAGTTAGGAATTTGAGTTTTCTTGTTGTTGGATTCATTGTTGTTTATCTTCGTGTTACATTATCTCTTTAGATCTTGTTGGATCTAGACATTATCTCTTTAGATCTTGTTGGATCTAAACATTTTCTCTTTAGATCTTGTTGGATCTAGACATTATCTCTTTAGATCTTGTTGGATCTAGACAATTTCTCTTTAGATTTTGTTGGATTTAGATAATTTCTCTTTAAATCTTCTTGAATCTAGTTTTCTTTTTGTATCTTCTTATTGTTTGCATCATTTTCTAGTTACCCTTTTGACTAATTCAAGATCTATCTTTGAATATTCTTGTTGTTTGCTTGTTTCTTGATTAAAAAAAAAAAAAAAAAAGGTCATTGATAAAGAGAGATAAGTCAGAATTTGTTAAGGTCATTACCTACTTAAGTTGAATTGGGAGACACAAAATTGTTGGACAACCTACATACTAAGTCAATATCTACCTAGATTGAAATTGGAAGACACAATTGCTGGACAACCTAAAGGCATTTTGACTTGATTTGGGAATTTATTAATAGTCTGACGCGGAACCCAATGAAAATAAATTTCATGAACTCTATGACAAGTTTTGGAAGAGATCAAAGATCTAGAATAAACTCCCCTCTATGGCACCCAAAGCTTAAAGAAGCAAGAACACCAATAATAGAGTAAAAGAATAAGATAAACGCCACAAAGAATTGATAAGTTTACCTTGATTCTTGATGCAATTAGAAGAATGCAATCTCACACTCTCTAAAAACATGAACACGCCTAAGCATGAAGAAGTAGTCTTTAATTCATTGAATAATTGTTTTTTTATAATTACAAAATAACAAGCTATTTATACTAGTCTAAAAGGTCCAGATCCTTAAAGGATTTAGAGTTAGCTAAGGAGTAGGATTTAGCAAATCTAAACCAACTAAGGATAAGACTAACAAAATCATAACAACTTAAGGATTTGGATGTCTAATCCAAATCTACTAAAGATTGACTAAATCTAAACAAAATAAGGCTAATTATTCAAGGGTGGCCGAAATATTGGAGGCCCAACCCATTAACAAAGCAAAAACTCAAAATAAGCTAACTAACTTAATGAGAGGCAGTGACAAGCACGGCCTGGGTGTGCTATTTGGCACGGGCGTGCTTCAATGTAGGAGTTCCCTCTTGAGAGTCAGAGGGAAGCACGGCCAGGGTGTGCTATTTAGCACGGGGGTGCTTCAGAGTCAGACGAGGGCACGGCCTGGGGTGTGCCATCTAGCACGGGCGTGCTAACCAATTCATGTTCCCACTCAACATGTGCTTCTATTAATGTGAGAAACTTAGGTGTTCCTTCAAGTTCTTCATAGCACTTGTTGAAAGCAAGGTCATGGAGCTCTTTTGTAACTTGTTCTTGTATGTGTAAGGACATGGTTGCTCCATACTTCTTTGCACGGCTCCTTGTAATTGGTCCACTAGGAAGTGCTAATGGATTGCCATTGTTGTGGTTCTTGTTCCCTTGAGCCCCATAGGTGGTTGGTGGTAGTGGATCCGTATCATCCCCCTCTTCTTTAAAAAGATTTGTCCTCAAATCTGCATCCATGTCAAAGGGAGACAAATCACTAACATTAAAAGTTGCAGAAACACCATACTCACCTGGCAAGTCTATCTTGTAGGCATTGTCATTGATGCGCTCTAAGACTTGGAATGGACCATCTCCACGTGCATCTAGCTTACTCTTCCTTTGGTTGGGAAATCTTTCCTTGCGAAAGTGTACCCAAACCCAATCACCTGGCATAAGCACCAACTTCTTTTTGCCCTTGTTTGCTCTTTCAGCATATTGCTTGTTCCTCTTTTCTATGTTGGCTCTAGCCTTCTCATGTAAAGATTTCACCAATTCTGCCTTTTTATCACCATCTAAATTAGAAAGTTCATTCAAAGGTAAAGGAACAAGATCTAATACAGTTAGTGGATTAAAGCCATAAACAAGTTCAAATGGACTAAAACCTGAGGTAGAATGTATGCTACGATTATATGCAAACTCAATGAATGGCAAACAATCTTCCCAAGTTTTTAAGTTCTTGCCCACAATGGCACGAAGCAATGTTCCTAAAGTCCTATTCACAACTTCAGTTTGTCCATCTGTTTGTGGATGACAAGTTGTAGAATAAAGCAATTTAGTTCCAAGCTTACCCCACAAAACTCTCCAAAAATGTGAAAGGAACTTTGCATCCCTATCTGAAACTATAGTTCTTGGTACCCCATGTAATCTTACTACTTCTCTAAAGAATATATTAGCAACATTATTGGCATCATCAGTTTTATGACAAGGAATAAAATGAGCCATCTTGCTAAACCTATCAACAACAACAAATATGCTATCTTTACCACGCTTAGTCCTAGGTAATCCAAGTACAAAGTCCATAGATATATCAATCCAAGGAGAACTAGGAACAGGTAAAGGCATGTATAATCCATGAGGCATAGACTTAGATTTGGCCTGTTTACAAGCAATACAAGAATTACAAACTCTTTCTACATCTTTAATCATATGACGCCAATAAAAGTGTTCATTCAACATATCATAAGTCTTATGCATTCCAAAATGCCCCATCAATCCCCCACTATGAGATTCAAGCACAAGCAATTCACGCATAGAACACTTAGGCACACAAAGTTTGCCACCCTTAAACAAATATCCATCATGTCTATAGAACTTATCAAATGCTCCATGCTCACATGCTACATATATGTTGCTAAAGTCAGAATCATTCGCATATAAGTCTTTAACATACTCAAATCCAAGTAATTTAGAACTAAGTGCCGTAATTAGAGTATATCTCCTTGACAATGCATCAGCAACAACATTATCTTTTCCATGCTTGTATTTAATCACATATGGAAATTGTTCAATAAATTCAACCCACTTACCATGCCTTTTATTAAGCTTACCTTGACCCTTCAAGTGTTTTAGGGCCTCATGGTCTGTATGGATGACAAACTCCTTCGGTAGTAAGTAGTGTTGCCAAACATGTAGAGTTCTTACCAAGGCATACAACTCTTTATCATAGGTTGAATAGTTGAGTTGTGCTCCATTCAACTTCTCACTAAAGTAGGCAATTGGCTTCTTTTCTTGCATTAGGACAGCCCCAATTCCCACTCCAGAAGCATCACACTCAATCTCAAAAGTATTCTCAAAATTAGGCAAAGAAAGTATAGGTGCAGAAGTTAACTCCCCTTTAAGCGTGTCAAACGCCTTTTGTTGCTCTTCTTCCCACTTGAACCCAACTTCCTTTTTGATAATTTCTGTTAGTGGTGCTGCAATTGAAGAGAAATCTTTAACAAACCTTCTATAGAAGCTTGCTAACCCATGAAAACTCCTAACTTCAGAAACTGATTTGGGAGTTGGCCATTCTTTGATAGCTTTCACTTTCTCCTCATCTACTTCAATACCCTGTGCACTCACAATAAAACCAAGAAACACAAGTCTATCTATACAAAATGTGCATTTGTTAAGTTTAGCATACAACTTTTCTGTCCTCAAAGTTTGTAACACTATCCTAACATGCTCAATATGATCATCAAGAGACTTGCTATAGATGAGTATATCATCAAAGTATACAACCACAAATTTTCCCAAGAAGGCACGCAATACATGGTTCATAAGCCTCATAAAAGTACTAGGTGCATTAGATAGTCCAAAAGGCATAACTAACCATTCATACAAACCATACTTAGTTTTAAAAGCAGTTTTCCATTCATCACCTGGTTGCATTCTAATTTGATGGTAACCACTCATTAAATCAATTTTAGTAAAGTAAGTTGCCCCATGCAATTCATCCAACATATCATCAAGTCTAGGGATAGGGTGTCTATACTTTACTGTAATTTTGTTGACCGCTCTACAATCAACACACATGCGCCATGTTCCATCCTTTTTAGGGACTAGAAGCACGGGAACGGCACACGGGCTCATGCTTTCTCTTACCAAACCTTTTTCCATAAGTTCATCAACTTGCCTTTGCAACTCCTTTGTCTCCATTGGATTACTTCTATAGGCAGGCCTATTTGGAATGGTGGATCCAGGAATGAAGTCAATTTGATGTTCTATTCCTCTCAAAGGTGGTAAACCACTTAGTAATTCACTAGGAAAGACATCATCAAATTCCTGCAACATAGAAACAAACATAGAAGGCAAACTTTCAAGGTCAGTGTTAGTTTCAGCAAATAAAACCTCTTTGTACCTTAGAAGCAATATGGGCTTCTCCAAGGCAATAGCACACTTAACCTCTCTAATTCTTGCATAAAAAGTCTGTTTCTTTTTCTCCTCTCTTTCTTTTTCTCTCACAATTGGGCCATTAATTTGTCTTGTTATTTTTGTGGCCTCTTTTCCCTCATCCTTACTCTTTTCTCTCTTTTGTTCTCTCAATCTCAGATTCTCACTCTCATGTTTTCTTAAGGCTGAAACCTCTCTCTCTCTCTCAAGTATCTTTCTTTGGTCTTCATAAACCTCTTGAGGTGATAAAGGTACAAGAACCACCTTTTTCCCCTTATGAATCAATGAGTATCGATTGTGGAATCCATCATGATGTGCTCTTCTATCATATTGCCATGGTCTTCCCAACAATAGATGTCCAGCTTGCATAGGTACTATATCACACAAGATTTCATCTTCATACCATCCAATAGAAAATGGCACAAGTACCTGTTTGGTTACTTTCACTTCCCCACAATCATTCAACCATTGCAATTTATAAGGTTTAGGATGCTTGAGACAAGTTAAGTTCAGTTTGTTTACCATGTTTACACTAGCAACATTAGTGCAACTACCCCCATCAATGATAAGAGTACACACCTTTCCACTAATCAAGCATCTAGTGTGAAATATATTCTCACGTTGCTCAAGGCTTTCTTCCTTTACATGCATGTTCAAAGCACGTCTAGCAACCAAAGCTTCCCCATGTTCAGGAAGTATTAAATTTTCTGAATCATCATTATCATTATCTAAATTAGGCATATCATCATAATCACTACATTCAGATTCAGAACTAATATTCCCATCATCTTTAGCAATCATAACCCTTTTATTAGGACATTGAGATGCATAATGTCCTTTCCCCAAACATTTAAAACATTTAATTTCTCTAGAAGGGGTTATAGAGTTAGAGGTACCTTTGTTGCTTTTGAATGGAGTTTGGACAGCTTCTTTACCTTTTGAAGTTGAATCTGTCCTTTGAGAATTAGAACCTCTAAATTCCTTCTTCTCACCTTCTTTAGGCCATTTAGATCCCCATGTGTTGTTGGAAAACTTATTGGTGGATCTCCCCCTTTTCTGTCTTTCAAGTTTCATGGCCATATCTATCATATCCTCCAAGGTATCATACCTATACATCTCTAAGGCATCTGCAATATCTTTATTTAGACCTCCAAGGAAACGTGACATGGTGATTAGCTCATCTTCTTCAATCTTGGCTCTTGCCATGCAAATCTCCATCTCCTTGTAGTATTCTTCCACACTCCTTCCTCCTTGCACCATTCTAGCTAATTTATTGTGTAAATCCCTAAAGTAATGAGTAGGGACAAATTTTTGGTGCATTAGTTCTTTCATGAGCTCCCATGGTGGTACGGGTCGTAATCCCCTCCTTCTTCTTTTCAATAGCAATTGTTCCCACCAAAACATAGCATACCCTTTGAATTCAACAGCTGCAAGATGAGATTTCTTTTCTTGAGAATAGTTATGGCATTCAAAGATTTGTTCGACCTTCCTTTCCCATTCAAGGTACTCTTCAGCATTGTTGTTGCCTTTGAATTCTGGAATCCTCATCTTAATTGATCCCAAGTCTCCATCAAGTTTATTTGGATTGGTCTCCTCACTCTCTTCAACATCATGGTCTTGAAATCTAGTTTGTGGACGAGTTCTAGTTGTATTAGAGCTTTGTGAAGCTTTTATCTCTTGCAACTCTTCCCTCATGTCTTGGACAAGATTATTGAAGGTTCTAAACTGTCCTTGAATTGCTTCCATGAAGAGTTTTAATTGAGGATCTTTAATTGGAATTCCATCATTACCATCTCCAGATTTGCCTATACTCATGGTTAGTATTCAAAAGAAAACACAAAAGATTTAGGGTTATTGATAAATCACTCCCTCACGTGTTTACACTCTTGAATCACTCCTTGCAATTCTTCCAATTGAACTTCAGAATCTTAGTTCAACCAATCAACTCAAAGATCACGTTTAGAACAAGGAATAAAACTTAACAATGAAAAGCAAGCACAATTCTAGAAAGGAGACTCAAAACGTTATGGACAGTAGCACAAGAACACAAACAATGCACTACTTTAATGATCAATTAGAGTGTAGTGAACAAGCAAATACACCCTAACAATGTAATAGAAGCAATAGAAAGTTCACACAAAAACAAGAAACTAGAATTTAAAAGACAATATTAGGATATAATGTATGAATTTAGCTTACTACAAAGCAAACCAAATATGGACCTAATTAATTCTACCCAAAACAAAGCAAGTAATCAAAGAAAAACAATGGACAGAATCGGGCACGGGTGTGCTAGAAGAAGCACGGGCGTGCGTGTAATGCCTAGTCTAATAAGTGGAAGTCAGAAAAGTGCACGGTTGTGCTTGAGGTGAAGCACGGGCGTGCTGCCTTGTGTCCCTTTTAATGCAACCCAATTTAAGTAGGATTCTTAGATTTGACAAGGATTGTAGTAGATTTTGCTCAATCTCAAAAAGATATGGTCAACTAATTTTTGTTATCTTATCCACAAGTAGTTAAGATTGGATTTTATCACAAGATTGTAGTGGATAAACTAAATCCCATAAAATATGGTCAAATCCCTTAGGATTAGGAACAATCCCACAATGTATGGTCAAATCTTCTAAGGATTAGGAATAATCCCACAAAATATGGTCAAATCCCACAAAATAAGGTATAATCCCCTTTGGATTAGGATCAAATCTTTTGGTTGCAGGAACAAAATCAAGATCCACACACACAAATTCAATGGTGGACGAAATTTTCTATACTCTTTTTTTTTTTTTTTTAATCAACAAGGTCTAAGATCTAACTTCCAGAATTGAAACAAGAACGAAATTTATGAATTTTAATTGAAGCAAAACGAATTGAAACTAAACAAAAGAAAACAAACACACAAAGAAACAAGATGAAGAAGATAACAAACACAAAAACAAGAAGAACAATAAAACAAATAAACATAAACCCTAGAACTAAGATAAATAAGAATTTACCTTAATCTTTGGCTCTGATACCAAACTGACGCGGAACCCAATGAAAATAAATTTCATGAACTCTATGACAAGTTTTGGAAGAGATCAAAGATCTAGAATAAACTCCCCTCTATGGCACTCAAAGCTTAAAGAAGCAAGAACACCAATAATAGAGTAAAAGAATAAGATAAACGCCACAAAGAATTGATAAGTTTACCTTGATTCTTGATGCAATTAGAAGAATGCAATCTCACACTCTCTAAAAACATGAACACGCCTAAGCATGAAGAAGTAGTCTTTAATTCATTGAATAATTGTTTTTTTATAATTACAAAATAACAAGCTATTTATACTAGTCTAAAAGGTCCAGATCCTTAAAGGATTTAGAGTTAGCTAAGGAGTAGGATTTAGCAAATCTAAACCAACTAAGGATAAGACTAACAAAATCATAACAACTTAAGGATTTGGATGTCTAATCCAAATCTACTAAAGATTGACTAAATCTAAACAAAATAAGGCTAATTATTCAAGGGTGGCCGAAATATTGGAGGCCCAACCCATTAACAAAGCAAAAACTCAAAATAAGCTAACTAACTTAATGAGAGGCAGTGACAAGCACGGCCTGGGTGTGCTATTTGGCACGGGCGTGCTTCAATGTAGGAGTTCCCTCTTGAGAGTCAGAGGGAAGCACGGCCAGGGTGTGCTATTTAGCACGGGGGTGCTTCAGAGTCAGACGAGGGCACGGCCTGGGGTGTGCCATCTAGCACGGGCGTGCTAACCAATTCATGTTCCCACTCAACATGTGCTTCTATTAATGTGAGAAACTTAGGTGTTCCTTCAAGTTCTTCATAGCACTTGTTGAAAGCAAGGTCATGGAGCTCTTTTGTAACTTGTTCTTGTATGTGTAAGGACATGGTTGCTCCATACTTCTTTGCACGGCTCCTTGTAATTGGTCCACTAGGAAGTGCTAATGGATTGCCATTGTTGTGGTTCTTGTTCCCTTGAGCCCCATAGGTGGTTGGTGGTAGTGGATCCGTATCAGAACCCTTTGAATAAGTTGGCACATTAGGCGTGAATGCCTTAGGCACTGCATCTGTCCCCTTTTGTGTAGAGCTTTGAAACTCCTTTTTCTCCTCCCTTTTAGGCCATCTAGCACCCCAAGAATTGCTGTTGTTGTTGGCAGCCCTATATGATGTGGTGCTCTTCCCTTTTCTCTGCTTCTCTAACTTCATAGCCATATTCAGCATCTCCTCCATGGAATCATACTTGTACATCTCTAATGCATCAGCTATGTCTTTATTAAGGCCACCTAGGAATCTAGCCATGGTCACCTCCTCATTTTCCTCAATGTGTGCTCTAGCCATGCACATCTCCATATCCTTATGATAGTCTTCTACTGATTTGGCTCCTTGGACGAGTCTATGAAGCTTCTGATGCAACTCCCTGAAATAATGCTCAGGAAGAAAACGTTTTCTCATTACCTCCTTCATGTCTTCCCAATTGTGGATAGGTCGTCTTCCCACTTTTCTTCGACTCTGATTAAGTTGATCCCACCAAAATAGAGCATAGTCTTGGAACTCTAAGGCTGCAATTTTCACCTTTTTTTCTTCAGTATACCTGTTGCATTCAAAGATCATCTCGACCTTCCTCTCCCATTCCAAGTATTCGTCTGCATTGTTTCGGCCTTTGAAAGGTGGCACCTTGAGTTTGATGTTACCCAAGTTACCATCTAATGGTGTGTCAACCTCTTCATCATCCTCTCCATAGTAAGTTTCATTTCTGTAAACACGGCCTCTACCAATCCCTCTTCCTGATACGGATCCACTACCACCAACCACCTATGGAGTTCAAGGGAACAAGAACCACAACAATGGCAATCCATTAGCACTTCCTAATGGACCAATTACAAGGAGTCATGCAAAGAAGTATGGAGCAACCATGTCCTTACACATTCAAGAACAAGTTACAAAAGAGCTCCATGACCTTGCTTTCAACAAGTGCTATGAAGAACTTGAAGGAACACTTAAATTTCTCACATTAATAGAAGCACATGTTGAATGGGAACATGAATTGGTTAGCACGCCCGTGCTAGATGGCACACCCCAAGCCGTGCCCTCGTCTGACTTGCTGAGGAAAACAACTACCTTGAAGCACAACCCGTGCCAAATAGCACACCCAGGCCGTGCTTCCCTCTGACTCTGAAGCACCCCCGTGCCAAATAGCACACCCTGGCCGTGCTTCCCTCTGACTCTCACGAGGGAACTCCTACATTGAAGCACGCCCGTGCCAAATAGCACACCCAGGCCGTGCTTGTCCCTGCCTATCATTAAGTTAGTTAGCTTATTTTGAGTTTTTGCTTTGCTAATGGGTTGGGCCTCCAATATTTCGGCCACCCTTGAATAATTAGCCTTATTTTGATTAGATTTAGTCAATCTTTAGTGGATTTGGATTAGATCTCCAAATCCTTAAGTTGTTATGATTTTGTTAGTCAACTCCTTAGTTGGTTTAGATTTGCTAATCCTACTCCTTAGCTAACTCTAAATCCTCTAAGGATCTGGACCTCTTAGATTAGTATAAATAGCTTGTTATTTTGTAATTAAACAACAATTATTCAATGAATTAAAGACTATTTCTTCATGCTTTGGCGTGTTGGCTTTAGAGAGAGTGTGAGATTGCATTCTTCTAATTGCATCAAGAATCAAGGTAAACTTATCAATTCTTTGTGGCGTTTATCTTATTCTTTTACTCTATTATTGGTGTTCTCGCTTCTTTAAGCTTTGGGTGCCATAGAGGGGAGTTTATTCTAGATCTTTGATCTCTTCCAAAACTTGTCATTGAGTTCATGAAATTTATTTTCATTGGGTTCCGCGTCACTTCCTCTTCCTCTATTATTTCTACCTCCTCTTACCCACATAGGCTCTCTATGCCATTCATCATCCTCTTCTTCATACTCTTCATGCCAAGGTTGTCTAGAGTGCTCTTTGGAAGTGCTTGCACCCCTCCTTGTGGCATTAGGGTCATGTCTTTCTGTCTTTTGCTCTTGAATCTCCAGTCTGTCATTAAAGCTCTCCATAAGCCTAGTGATTCGTCCCATTTCTCCAGAGAAAGCATCTAGAAAGGCTTGTAGTTTTGGATCTTCAACTTTGAGAGGGCTATTATCCTTGTCTCTAGATGAATTAGACATCCTGAAATAAGATTGCAAAAATTAAGGAAATAGTTAGTTTATCACTCCCTCACGTGTTTCTCTCCTTATTTGTGACGCGGAACCCAATGAAAATAAATTTCATGAACTCAATGACAAGTTTTGGAATAGATCAAAGATCTAGAATAAATTCCCCTCTATGGCACCCAAAGCTTAAAGAAGCAAGAACACCAATAATAGAGTAAAAGAATAAGATAAACGCCACAAAGAATTGATAAGTTTACCTTGATTCTTGATGCAATTAGAAGAATGCAATCTCACACTCTCTAAAAACATGAACACGCCTAAGCATGAAGAAATAGTCTTTAATTCATTAATTGTTGATCCCTCAAAATTTACAAAATAACAAGCTATTTATACTAATCTAAGAGGTCCAGATCCTTAGAGGATTTAGAGTTAGCTAAGGAGTAGGATTTAGCAAATCTAAACCAACTAAGGAGTTGACTAACAAAATCATAACAACTTAAGGATTTGGATATCTATTCCAAATCTACTAAAGATTGACTAAATCTAAACAAAATAAGGCTAATTAATTAAGGGTGGCCGAAATATTGGAGGCCCAACCCATTAACAAAGCAAAAAAACACAAAATAAGCTAACTAGCTTCCTTCGCGAGCGCGAGCTTCACATACGCGAGCGCGACCACACCTCGCGAGCGTGATTCTACCGTGCGCGAGCGCGAGAAGCGCAAAGGAGAGGCAGAGAGTTAGGCAGCACAAGTCGCGAGCGCGATTCCAACATGCGCGAGCGCGAGCGACACTTCGCGAGCGCGAACCTTCACTGCGCGAGCGCGAGAAGCGCAAAGGAGAGGCAGTGAGTTAGGCAGCGCAAGTCGCGAGCGCGATTCCAACATGCGCGAGCGCGAGCGACACTCGCGAGCGCGAACCTTCACTGCGCGAGCGCGAGAAGCGCAAAGGAGCTCTTGCTATCCAAACATGGTTCCCACTCAACTTGTGCTTCTATTAATGTGAGAAACTTAGGTGTTCCTTCAAGTTCTTCATAGCACTTGTTGAAAGCAAGGTCATGGAGCTCTTGTGTGATTTGTTCTTGAATATATAAGGACATGGTTGCTCCATACTTCTTTGCACGGCTCCTTGTAATTGGTCCATTAGGAAGTGCTAATGGATTGCCATTGTTGTGGTCCTTGTTTCCTTGAGCTCCATAGGTGGTTGGTGGTAGTGGATCCGTATCATCCCCCCCTTCTTTAAAAAGATTTGTCCTCAAATCTGCATCCATGTCAAGGGAGACAAATCACTAATATTAAAAGTTGCAGAAACATTATACTCACCTGGTAAGTCTATTTTGTAGGCATTGTCATTGATGCGTTCTAAGACTTGGAATGGCCCATCTCCACGTGCATCTAGCTTATTCTTCCTTTGGTTGGGAAATCTTTCCTTGCGAAAGTGTACCCAAACCCAATCACCTGGCATAAGTACTAACTTCTTCCTGCCCTTGTTGGCTTGATTAGCATATTGCTTGTTCCTCTTTTCTATGTTGGCTCTAGCCTTCTCATGTAAAGACTTCACCAATTCTGCCTTTTTCTCACCATCTAGATTAGAAAGTTCATTCAAAGGTAAAGGAACAAGATCTAATACAGTTAGTGGATTAAAGCCATAAACAAGTTCAAATGGGCTAAAACCTGAGGTAGAATGTATGCTACGATTATATGCAAACTCAATGAATGGCAAACAATCTTCCCAAGTTTTCAAGTTCTTACCCACAATAGCACGAAGCAATGTTCCTAAAGTTCTATTCACAACTTCAGTTTGTCCATCTGTTTGTGGATGACAAGTTGTAGAATAAAGTAATTTAGTTCCAAGTTTACCCCACAAAACCCTCCAAAAGTGTGAAAGAAACTTTGCATCCCTATCAGAAACTATTGTTCTTGGTACCCCATGCAATCTTACCACTTCTTTAAAGAATAATTCAGCAACATTATTGGCATCATCAGTTTTATGACAAGGAATAAAATGAGCCATCTTGCTAAATCTATCAACAACAACAAATATGCTATCTTTACCACGTTTAGTCCTAGGTAATCCAAGTACAAAGTCCATAGATATATCAATCCAAGGAGAACTAGGAACAGGTAAAGGCATGTATAATCCATGAGGCATAGACTTAGATTTGGCCTGTTTACAAGTAATACAAGAGTTACAAACCCTCTCTACATCTTTAATCATATGAGGCCAATAGAAGTGTTCATTCAACATATCATAAGTCTTATGTACCCCAAAGTGTCCCATCAATCCCCCACTATGAGATTCAATCACAAGCAATTCACGCATAGAACATTTAGGCACACAAAGTTTGTTGTTCTTAAACAAATATCCATCATGTCTATAGAACTTATCAAATGCTCCATGCTCACATGCTACATATATGTTGCCAAAATCAGAATCATTCACATACAAGTCTTTAACATACTCAAATCCAAGCAATTTAGAGCTAAGAGCAGTAATTAGAGTATATCTTCTTGATAATGCATCAGCAACAACATTGTCTTTTCCATGCTTGTATTTAATCACATATGGAAATTGTTCAATAAATTCAACCCACTTACCATGTCTTTTATTGAGCTTACCTTGACCCTTCAAGTGTTTTAGGGCCTCATGGTCAGTATGGATGACAAACTCTTTAGGTAATAAGTAGTGTTGCCAAACATGTAAAGTTCTTACCAAGGCATAAAGCTCTTTGTCATAGGTTGAATAGTTGAGTTGTGCTCCATTCAACTTCTCACTAAAGTAGGCAATTGGCTTCTTTTCTTGCATTAGGACAGCCCCAATTCCCACTCCAGAAGCATCACACTCAATCTCAAAAGTATTATCAAAATTAGGCAAAGAAAGTATAGGTGTAGAAGTTAACTTCCCTTTTAGTGTTTCGAATGCCCTTTGTTGTTCTTCTCCCCACTTAAATCCAACTTCCTTTTTGATAATTTCTGTTAGTGGTGCTGCAATTGAAGAGAAATCTTTAACAAACCTTCTATAGAAGCTTGCCAACCCATGAAAACTCCTAACTTCAGAAACCGATTTGGGAGTTGGCCATTCTTTGATAGCTTTCACTTTCTCCTCATCTACTTCAATACCCTGTGCACTCACAATAAAACCAAAAAATACAAGTCTATCTATACAAAATGTGCATTTGTTAAGTTTAGCATACAACTTTTCTGTCCTCAAAGTTTGTAACACTATCCTAACATGCTCAATATGATCATTAAGAGACTTGCTATAGATGAGTATATCATCAAAGTATACAACCACAAACTTTCCTAAGAAGGCACGCAATACATGGTTCATAAGCCTCATAAAAGTACTAGGTGCATTAGATAGTCCAAAAGGCATAACTAACCATTCATACAAACCATACTTAGTTTTAAAAGCAGTTTTCCATTCATCACCTGGTTGCATTCTAATTTGATGGTAACCACTCATTAAATCAATTTTAGTAAAGTAAGTTGCCCCATGCAATTCATCTAACATATCATCAAGTCTAGGGATAGGGTGTCTATACTTTACTGTGATTTTGTTGACTGCTCTACAATCAACACACATGCGCCATGTTCCATCCTTTTTAGGTACTAGAAGCACGGGAACGGCACACGGGCTCATACTTTCTCTCACCAAACCTTTCTCCATAAGTTCATCCACTTGCCTTTGCAACTCCTTTGTTTCCATTGGATTGCTTCTATAGGCAGGCCTATTTGGAATGGTGGATCCAGGAATGAAGTCAATTTGATGTTCTATTCCTCTTAAAGGTGGTAAACCACTTGGTAATTCACTAGGAAAGACATCATCAAATTCCTGCAACATAGAAACAAACATAGAAGGCAAATTGTCAAGGTTAGTGTTAGATTCAGTAAACAAAACTTCCTTGTACCTAAGAAGCAATATGGGCTTCTCTAAGGCAATGGCACACTTAACCTCTCTAGTTCTTGCATAAAAAGTCTATTTCTTTTTCTCCTCTCTTTGTTTTTCACTCACAATTGGGCCATTAATTTGTTTTGTTATTTTTGTGGCCTCTTTTCCCTCATCCTTACTTTTTTCTCTCTTTTGTTCTCTCAATCTCAGATTCTCACTCTCTTTTTTTCTCAAGGCCGAAACCTCTCTCTCTCTCTCAATTATCTTTCTTTGGTCTTCATAAACCTCTTGAGGTGATAAAGGTACAAGAACCACCTTTTTCCCTTTATGAATCAAAGAATATCGATTGTGGAATCCATCATGAAGTGCTCTTCTATCATATTGCCATGGTCTTCCCAACAATAGATGTCCAGCTTGCATAGGTACTATATCACACAAAATCTCATCTTCATACCATCCAATAGAAAATGGCACAAGTACCTGTTTAGTTACTTTCACCTCCCCACAATCATTTAACCATTGCAACCTATAAGGCTTAGGATGCTTGAGACAAGTTAAGTTCAGTTTGTTTACCATGTTTACACTAGCAACATTAGTGCAACTACCCCCATCAACAATAAGAGTACACACTTTTCCACTAATCAAACATCTAGTGTGAAATATATTCTCACGTTGCTCAAGGCTTTCTTCTTTTACATGCATGTTCAAAGCACGTCTAGCAACCAAAGCTTCTCCATGTTCAGGAAGTATTAAATTTTCTGAATTATCATTATCATCATCTAAATTAGGCATATCATCATAATCACTACATTCAGATTCAGAACTAATATTCCCATCATCTTTAGCAATCATAACTCTTTTATTAGGACATTGAGATGTATAATGCCCTTTCCCCAAACATTTAAAGCATTTAATTTCTCTAGAAGGTGATATGGATCCATTGGTGCTTCCTAGTGGGCTTGGATGTGTTCTTATCCCTTGTTGCTTGTTTTGGTCTAATTAATATGTAAGGGATATGGGCTCATAGTGTTTATTTAAGTTGTTTTGGGTTGATTTTATGATGCATGCAATCTGCCCAATATCAAGTTATTTGTTTTGGGCTGGAAATGACTTTATTTTGTGTTTTAGAGTTAAGCCCATGTGTTTTGGCCCTAGGGCAGCCTAGTTAGATGCTCTTCTTTAGGGTTATGTTTGTTGAAGGCATATAAATAGCCTCCTTAAGATGTAAAACGGGATTTTTGGCATAATTTGAATCAAAGGCAGAATTGCTCATGCTCTTGCATGTTCTTCTTAATTAGAGTGATTGTGAGAATTTGCTATCCTCTAATTGCATCAAGAATTAAGGTAAACTTATCAATTCGTTTGTGGCGTTTATCTTGTTCTTTGCTCGATTATTGGTGTTACCGTTTCATTATAAACGTGGGGTGCCATAGAGCGTTTTAATCTCGATTATTGGTGTTTCCGTTTCATTATAAACGTGGGGTGCCATAGAGGCGAACTTACATCTCATTCCTTTGATTCCCGATCCCGGTTCCTTATCAGAAGGGGTTGTAGAGTTAGAAGTACCTTTGTTGCTTTTAATGGAGTTTGGACAGTTTCTTTACCCTTTGAAGTTGAATCTGTCCTTTGAGAATTTGAACCTCTAAATTCCTTCTTCTCACCTTCTTTAGACCATTTAGATCCCCATGTGTTGTTGGAATACTTGTTGGTGTTGGATCTCCCCTTTTTCTGTCTTTCAAGTTTCATGGCCATATCTACCATCTCCTCTAAGCTTTCATACCTATACATCTCTAAAGCATCAGCAATGTCTTTATTGAGACCCCCTAGGAAACGTGACATGGTGATTTGCTCCTCCTCTTCAATCTTGGCTCTTGCCATGCAAATCTCCATCTCCTTGTAGTATTCTTCAACACTCCTTCCTCCTTGCACCATTCTAGCTAATTTGTTATGTAAATCCCTAAAGTAATGAGTAGGGACAAATTTTTGGTGCATTAGCTCTTTCATGATCTCCCATGGTGGTACGGGTCGTAATCCTTTCCTTCTTCTTTTCAACAGCAATTGTTCCCACCAAAACATGGCATAACCTTTGAATTCAACAGCAGCAAGATGGGATTTCTTTTCTTGAGAATAGCTATGGCATTCAAAGATTTGTTCTACCTTTCTCTCCCATTCAAGGAATTCTTCAGCATTATTGTTGCCTTTGAATTATGGAATCCTCATCTTAATTGATCCCAAGTCCCCATCAAGTTTATTAGGATTGGTCTCTTCACTCTCTTCATCATCATGGTCCTGAAATCTAGCTTGTGGACGAGTTTTAGTTGTATTAGAGCTTTGTGAAGCCTTTATCTCTTGCAATTCCTCCCTCATGTCTTGGACAAGATTATTGAAGGTTCTAAACTGTCCTTGAATTGCTTCCATGAAGAGTTTTAATTGAGGATCTTTAATTGGAATTCCATCATTACTGACGCGAAACCCAATGAAAATAAATTTCATGAACTCAATGACAAGTTTTGGAATAGATCAAAGATCTAGAATAAATTCCCCTCTATGGCACCCAAAGCTTAAAGAAGCAAGAACACCAATAATAGAGTAAAAGAATAAGATAAACGCCACAAAGAATTGATAAGTTTACCTTGATTCTTGATGCAATTAGAAGAATGCAATCTCACACTCTCTAAAAACATGAACACGCCTAAGCATGAAGAAATAGTCTTTAATTCATTAATTGTTGATCCCTCAAAATTTACAAAATAACAATCTATTTATACTAATCTAAGAGGTCCAGATCCTTAGAGGATTTAGAGTTAGCTAAGGAGTAGGATTTAGCAAATCTAAACCAACTAAGGAGTTGACTAACAAAATCATAACAACTTAAGGATTTGGATATCTATTCCAAATCTACTAAAGATTGACTAAATCTAAACAAAATAAGGCTAATTAATCAAGGGTGGCCGAAATATTGGAGGCCCAACCCATTAACAAAGCAAAAAAACACAAAATAAGCTAACTAGCTTCCTTCGCGAGCGCGAGCTTCACATACGCGAGCGCGACCACACCTCGCGAGCGCGATTCTACCGTGCGCGAGCGCGAGAAGCGCAAAGGAGAGGCAGAGAGTTAGGCAGCGCAAGTCGCGAGCGCGATTCCAACATGCGCGAGCGCGAGCGACACTTCGCGAGCGCGAACCTTCACTGCGCGAGCGCGAGAAGCGCAAAGGAGAGGCAGTGAGTTAGGCAGCGCAAGTCGCGAGCGCAAGCGACACTCGCGAGCGCGAACCTTCACTGCGCGAGCGCGAGAAGCGCAAAGGAGCTCTTGCTATCCAAACATGGTTCCCACTCAACTTGTGCTTCTATTAATGTGAGAAACTTAGGTGTTCCTTCAAGTTCTTCATAGCACTTGTTGAAAGCAAGGTCATGGAGCTCTTGTGTGATTTGTTCTTGAATATATAAGGACATGGTTGCTCCATACTTCTTTGCACGGCTCCTTGTAATTGGTCCATTAGGAAGTGCTAATGGATTGCCATTGTTGTGGTCCTTGTTTCCTTGAGCTCCATAGGTGGTTGGTGGTAGTGGATCCGTATCAATTTGGCTTTTTTTTTTTTTCAATATGTGGGTTTCACTCCAGCCTTTTACCACTCTTTCCACTTGAATAATTGCACTTCAGAATCCCAAAGTTGCTACAAAAGTCAAGAGAAAGTTAGGAAAAACAAAGAATATAATTAAGTAATGCACAAACTCTATCAAGAAATCACAATGTTTGAATTGCAATACAAGAATAAGAAAGGTGTATTGCTAGAAATCAATAAACTAAAGTGTAGGAACAAGCAAATAACACTTTAGCAATGTTAAATAAAGCAAAGATAGCACACAAACAAGAAATTGAAACTAGAATTTAAAAGACGATTTAGGGATATAGCGTATGAATTTAGTTCGCTACAAAGCAAACCAAATATGGACCTAATTAATTCTACCCAATCAAAGCAAGCAAACAAAGAAAACCCAAAAAAAAATTATTTTTTTTAAGGTACTGTAGCAAGTTTGCTTCTGAGTTCCTGTAGCAAGTTACTGTAGCACAACGTTTTTGATTTATATCCTCACTTAACCTACAAATGTGACCCAATTTAGGTAGGGTAAGGGCTTAACAAGGTATAAGTGGATGGTTTGTGTCTCCCAATTCAATTTAGGTAGGTAATGACTTAGTCCAACAATGACTTTTGTGTCTCCCAATTCAATTTTAGGTAGGTAATGACTTTGTCCAACAATGATTTTTTGTCTCCCAATTCAATTTTAGGTAGGTAATGTCTTTAACAACCAATTCAGATCTAGATTTTTTTTTTTTTATCAAGAAATAAGCAAACAACAAGAATATTCAAAGATAGATCTTGAATTAGTCAAAGGGTAACTAGAAAATGATGCAAACAATAAGAAGATACAAAGAGAAATTGTCTAGACATTATTATCTCTTTAGATCTTGTTGGGTCTAGACAATTTCTCATTAGATCTTCTTGGATCTAGAATTTTCTTGTTAAATCTTCTTGAATCTAGTTTTGCCAAATAGCACACCCGGGCCGTGCTTCCCTCTGACTCTCACGAGGGAACTCCTACATTGAAGCACGCCCGTGCCAAATAGCACACCCAGGCCGTGCTTGTCCCTGCCTATCATTAAGTTAGTTAGCTTATTTTGAGTTTTTGCTTTGCTAATGGGTTGGGCCTCCAATATTTCGGCCACCCTTGAATAATTAGCCTTATTTTGATTAGATTTAGTCAATCTTTAGTGGATTTGGATTAGATCTCCAAATCCTTAAGTTGTTATGATTTTGTTAGTCAACTCCTTAGTTGGTTTAGATTTGCTAATCCTACTCCTTAGCTAACTCTAAAGCCTCTAAGGATCTGGACCTCTTAGATTAGTATAAATAGCTTGTTATTTTGTAATTACCAACAATTATTCAATGAATTAAAGACTACTTCTTCATGCTTAGGCGTGTTCATGTTTTTAGAGAGTGTGAGATTGCATTCTTCTAATTGCATCAAGAATCAAGGTAAACTTATCAATTCTTTGTGGCGTTTATCTTATTCTTTTACTCTATTATTAGTGTTCTTGCTTCTTTAAGCTTTAGGTGCCATAGAGGGAAGTTTATTCTAGATCTTTGATCTCTTCCAAAACTTGTCATTGAGTTCATGAAATTTATTTTCATTGGGTTCCGCGTCAACATTTGTGGGTTAAGTGAGGATACAAGTCAAGCACGCTGTGCTACAGTAACTTGCTACAGGAACTCAGAAGCATCCGTGCTACAGTACCTTTAAAAAAAAAAATTTTTTTTTTTTGGGTTTTCTTTGTTTGCTTGCTTTGATTGGGTAGAATTAATTAGGTCCATATTTGGTTTGCTTTGTAGTGAACTAAATTCATACATTATATCCAGAAATTGTCTTTTAAATTCTAGTTTCTATTTCTTGTTTGTGTGCTATCTTTGCTTCATTTATATTGTTAGGGTGTATTTGCTTGTTCCAACACTCTAATTAATAATCAAGTAGTACATTGTTTTGTTCTTGTGCTACCATTCATTTCGTTTGAGTTTTCTTTCTAGAATTGTGCTTACGTTTCTTTTGTTAAGGTTTATTTTCCTTGTGTTCTAAACGTGCTTTGAGATTGATTGGTTGGCCTGAAATTCTGAAGTACAATTGGAGGATTTGCAAGGAGTGATTAAAGAGTGTAAACACGTGAGGGAGTGCTTTATCACTAACTCAAATGTTTTCGTGTTTTCTATTTTGAACACTAACCATGAGTGCATGCACATCTAGAGATAATAGTGGGGATGGAAGGCAAATAGAGGATCCCCAATTGAAACTTGTAATGGAGTCAATTCTAGGACAGTTTAGAACCTTCAACAATTTTGTCCAAGATATGAGAAAGGAGTTGCAGGAGATTAAAGTTGCCCAACGCTCTAATACAACAAGAGCTCGTCCTAGTACTACACCAACTAGATTTCAAGCCCTTGAAGAGAAGGAGGTTGATAATCCTAATCATTACTTTAGGGATTTGAACAATGAGTTAGGAAGGGTGCAAGGAAGGAAGAATGTGGATTACCTCAATAGGTATTCATTCACAAAGGAAGGACGGATGACCAGTTTAAAATCACTTTCCTCAAAAGAAGTGTATGGAGACCAATGTAGAAAACAAAAGATGAGTTTTGAGGCTGTAAATAAAGAAAAAGAGTGTAAAAATAAAATGAGTGAAAATATACTGAGTGCAAATAAAAAGAAAGAGGGAGAAGAAAAGGAAAAACAAATTCAACCTATATTTGTACCTTTGTGCAAAGAAGTTTGTTTAACCATCAATGATCCTAACCCATCTTTGCCAAGTGTGTTTATGGATCCTTTGCAGGAATTTGAAGTATCTACTAATCAAAAGAAGCTACCTGAGAAAGAGGCTTCGGCTTTTAAGGAAAAAGGGAGTGAGGTTTCAAGTTTGAGAGAGCAAAATGGAAGTGAAAAGAGTGAAAAGAGAGAAAAGAAAAATGAAGGAAAAAGGGGAAAAGAGGCCAAGAGTGAAAAGAAACAATTAAATGGCCCAATGGTGAGTGAAACACCGAGGAAGGAGAGAAAGAAACAAACTCTTTATGTGAGAGAGGGAAAGAAACGAAGTAGTGTTAATGATAGTAGGCCGGTCTTGATGATTCGATTGAAAGAATTTTTGCTTAATTTGCCTAACATTGACACTTCTACTTTGCCTTCTAGTATTGTTTCTTTGTTACAGGAGTTCTCTAATGGTGAGAAGAAAGCTGCCTTAGTCAAGGAGATGCTGATACGGATCCACTACCACCAACCACCTATGGAGCTCAAGGAAACAAGGACCACAACAATGGCAATCCATTAGCACTTCCTAATGGACCAATTACAAGGAGCCGTGCAAAGAAGTATGGAGCAACCATGTCCTTATATATTCAAGAACAAATCACACAAGAGCTCCATGACCTTGCTTTCAACAAGTGCTATGAAGAACTTGAAGGAACACCTAAGTTTCTCACATTAATAGAAGCACAAGTTGAGTGGGAACCATGTTTGGATAGCACGCCCATGCAAGGTGGCACACCCCAGGCCATGCAAGCTCACTGCATCTCCTTTGCGCTTCTCGCGCTCGCGCAGTGAAGGTTCGCGCTCGCGAGTGTCGCTCGCGCTCGCGCATGTTGGAATCGCGCTCGCGATTTGCGCTGCCTAACTCACTGCCTCTCCTTTGCGCTTCTCGCGCTCGCGCAGTGAAGGTTCGCGCTCGCAAAGTGTCGCTCGCGCTCGCGCATGTTGGAATCGCGCTCGCGATTTGCGCTGCCTAACTCACTGCCTCTCCTTTGCGCTTCTCGTGCTCGCGCAGTGAAGGTTCGCGCTCGCGAAGTGTCGCTCGCGCTCGCGCATGTTGGAATCGCGCTCGCGACTTGCGCTGCCTAACTCTCTGCCTCTCCTTTGCGCTTCTCGCGCTCGCGCACAGTAGAATCGCGCTCGCGAGGTGTGGTCGCGCTCGCGTATGTGAAGCTCGCGCTCGCGAAGGAAGCTAGTTAGCTTATTTTGTGTTTTTTTGCTTTGTTAATGGGTTAGGCCTCCAATATTTCGGCCACCCTTGATTAATTAGCCTTATTTTGTTTAGATTTAGTCAATCTTTAGTAGATTTGGAATAGATATCCAAATCCTTAAGTTGTTATGATTTTGTTAGTCAACTCCTTAGTTGGTTTAGATTTGCTAAATCCTACTCCTTAGCTAACTCTAAATCCTCTAAGGATCTGGACCTCTTAGATTAGTATAAATAGCTTGTTATTTTGTAATTTTCAAGAATCAACAATTAATGAATTAAAGACTATTTCTTCATGCTTAGGCGTGTTCATGTTTTTAGAGAGTGTGAGATTGCATTCTTCTAATTGCATCAAGAATCAAGGTAAACTTATCAATTCTTTGTGGCGTTTATCTTATTCTTTTACTCTATTATTGGTGTTCTTGCTTCTTTAAGCTTTGGGTGCCATAGAGGGGAATTTATTCTAGATCTTTGATCTATTCCAAAACTTGTCATTGAGTTCATGAAATTTATTTTCATTGGGTTCCGCGTCAGTTTGGTATCAGAGCCAAAGATTAAGGTAAATTCTTATTTATCTTAGCTCTAGGATCTGTGTTTATTTGTTTTTCTTATTCTTATTGTTCTTGTGTTTGTTTTCTTCTTCATCTTATTCTTTTATGTTTGTTTTCTTGTTTGATTGTTTCAATTCGTTTTTGTTTCAATTAAATTTAGTAATTTCGTGCTTGTTTCAATTCTGGAAGTTTAGATCTTAGATCTTGTTGTTAAAAAAAAAAAAAAAAAAGAGTATAGAAAGAAAATTTCGTCCACCATTGAAATTGCTAGTGTGGATCTTGATTTTGTTCCTGCAACCAAGAGATTTGATCCTAATTCAAAGGGATTTTACCTTATTTTGTGGGATTTTGCCATAATTTGTGGGATTATTCCTAATCCTTAAGAGATTTGACCATATCTAGTGGGATTGTGCCTAATCCTAAGGGATTTGACCATATTTTGTGGGATTTAGTTTATCCACCATAATCTTGTGATAAAATCCAATCTTAACTACTTGTGGATAAGATAACAAAGATTAGTTGACCATATCTTTGAGATTGAGAAAATCTACTACAATCCTTATCAAATCTAAGAATCCTACTTAAATTGGGTTGCATTAAAAAGGGAACAAGGCAGCACGCCCGTGCTACACCTCAAGCACACCCGTGCTAGATCTTGCCTACCACTTGTTGGACTAGGCCTAATTACACACGCCCGTGCTCTGTTCTGGCCCTATCTTAAAATTGTGTTCTTTTGATTTTTCTTTGTTTGCTTGCTTTGTTTTGGGTAGAATTAATTAGGTCCATATTTGGTTTGCTTTGTAGTAAGCTAAATTCATACATTATATCCTAAAATTGTCTTTTAAATTCTAGTTTCTTGTTTTTGTGTGAACTTTCTATTGCTTCTATTACATTGTTAGGGTGTGTTTGCTTGTTTACTACACTCTAATTGATCATTAAAAGTAGTGCATTGTTTATGTTCTTGTGCTACTGTCCATATCGTTTTGAGTCTTCTTTCTAAGAATTTGTGCTTGCTTTTCATTGTTAAGTTTTATTCCTTGATTCTAAACGTGATCTTTGAGTTGGTTGGTTGAACTAAGATTCTGAAGTTCAATTGGAAGAATTGCAAGGAGTGATACAAGAGTGTAAACACGTGAGGGAGTGAATTACCATTAACTTAAATCTTCTTGTGTTTTTTTCTTTTGAATACTAACCATGAGCACAGGCAAATCTGGAGATGGTAATGATGGAATTCCAATTAAAGATCCTCAATTAAAACTCTTCATGGAAGCAATTCAAGGACAGTTTAGAACCTTCAATAATCTTGTCCAAGACATGAGGGAGGAATTGCAAGAGATAAAGGCTTCACAAAGCTCTAATACAACTAAAACTCGTCCACAAGCTAGATTTCAGGACCATGATGATGAAGAGAGTGAAGAGACCAATCCTAATAAACTTGATGGGGACTTGGGATCAATTAAGATGAGGATTCCAGAATTCAAAGGCAACAATAATGCTGAAGAATTCCTTGAATGGGAGAGAAAGGTAGAACAAATCTTTGAATGCCATAGCTATTCTCAAGAAAAGAAATCCCATCTTGCTGCTGTTGAATTCAAAGGTTATGCCATGTTTTGGTGGGAACAATTGCTGTTGAAAAGAAGAAGGAAAGGATTACGACCCGTACCACCATGGGAGATCATGAAAGAGCTAATGCACTAAAAATTTGTCCCTACTCATTACTTTAGGGATTTACATAACAAATTAGCTAGAATGATGCAAGGAGGAAGGAGTGTTGAAGAATACTACAAGGAGATGGAGATTTGCATGGCAAGAGCCAAGATTGAAGAGGAGGAGCAAATCACCATGTCACGTTTCCTAGGGGGTCTCAATAAAGACATTGCTGATGCTTTAGAGATGTATAGGTATGAAAGCTTAGAGGAGATGGTAGATATGGCCATGAAACTTGAAAGACAGAAAAAGGGGAGATCCAACACCAACAAGTATTCCAACAACACATGGGGATCTAAATGGTCTAAAGAAGGTGAGAAGAAGGAATTTAGAGGTTCAAATTCTCAAAGGACAGATTCAACTTCAAAGGGTAAAGAAACTGTCCAAACTCCATTTAAAAGCAACAAAGGTACTTCTAACTCTACAATCCCTTCTAGAGAAATTAAATGCTTTAAATGTTTGGGGAAAGGGCATTATGCATCTCAATGTCCTAATAAAAGAGTTATGATTGCTAAAGATGATGGGAATATTAGTTCTGAATCTGAATGTAGTGATTATGATGATATGCCTAATTTAGATGATGATAATGATGATTCAGAAAATTTAATACTTCCTGAACATGGAGAAGCTTTGGTTGCTAGACGTGCTTTGAACATGCATGTAAAAGAAGAAAGCCTTGAGCAACGTGAGAATATATTTCACACTAGATGTTTGATTAGTGGAAAAGTGTGTACTCTTATTGTTGATGGGGGTAGTTGCACTAATGTTGCTAGTGTAAACATGGTAAACAAACTGAACTTAACTTGTCTCAAGCATCCTAAGCCTTATAGGTTGCAATGGTTAAATGATTGTGGGGAGGTGAAAGTAACTAAACAGGTACTTGTGCCATTTTCTATTGGATGGTATGAAGATGAGATTTTGTGTGATATAGTACCTATGCAAGCTGGACATCTATTGTTGGGAAGACCATGGCAATATGATAGAAGAGCACTTCATGATGGATTCCACAATCGATATTCTTTGATTCATAAAGGGAAAAAGGTGGTTCTTGTACCTTTATCACCTCAAGAGGTTTATGAAGACCAAAGAAAGATAATTGAGAGAGAGAGGGAGGTTTCAGCCTTGAGAAAAAAAGAGAGTGAGAATCTGAGATTGAGAGAACAAAAGAGAGAAAAAAGTAAGGATGAGGGAAAAGAGGCCACAAAAATAACAAAACAAATTAATGGCCCAATTGTGAGTGAAAAACAAAGAGAGGAGAAAAAGAAACAGACTTTTTATGCAAGAACTAGAGAGGTTAAGTGTGCCATTGCCTTAGAGAAGCCCATATTGCTTCTTAGGTACAAGGAAGTTTTGTTTACTGAATCTAACACTAACCTTGACAATTTGCCTTCTATGTTTGTTTCTATGTTGCAGGAATTTGATGATGTCTTTCCTAGTGAATTACCAAGTGGTTTACCACCTTTAAGAGGAATAGAACATCAAATTGACTTCATTCCTGGATCCACCATTCCAAATAGGCCTGCCTATAGAAGCAATCCAATGGAAACAAAGGAGTTGCAAAGGCAAGTGGATGAACTTATGGAGAAAGGTTTGGTGAGAGAAAGTATGAGCCCGTGTGCCGTTCCCGTGCTTCTAGTACCTAAAAAGGATGGAACATGGCGCATGTGTGTTGATTGTAGAGCAATCAACAAAATCACAGTAAAGTATAGACACCCTATCCCTAGACTTGATGATATGTTAGATGAATTGCATGGGGCAACTTACTTTACTAAAATTGATTTAATGAGTGGTTACCATCAAATTAGAATGCAACCAGGTGATGAATGGAAAACTGCTTTTAAAACTAAGTATGGTTTGTATGAATGGTTAGTTATGCCTTTTGGACTATCTAATGCACCTAGTACTTTTATGAGGCTTATGAACCATGTATTGCGTGCCTTCTTAGGAAAGTTTGTGGTTGTATACTTTGATGATATACTCATCTATAGCAAGTCTCTTAATGATCATATTGAGCATGTTAGGATAGTGTTACAAACTTTGAGGACAGAAAAGTTGTATGCTAAACTTAACAAATGCACATTTTGTATAGATAGACTTGTATTTCTTGGTTTTATTGTGAGTGCACAGGGTATTGAAGTAGATGAGGAGAAAGTGAAAGCTATCAAAGAATGGCCAACTCCCAAATCGGTTTCTGAAGTTAGGAGTTTTCATGGGTTGGCAAGCTTCTATAGAAGGTTTGTTAAAGATTTCTCTTCAATTGCAGCACCACTAACAGAAATTATCAAAAAGGAAGTTGGATTTAAGTGGGGAGAAGAACAACAAAGGGCATTCGAAACACTAAAAGGGAAGTTAACTTCTACACCTATACTTTCTTTGCCTAATTTTGATAATACTTTTGAGATTGAGTGTGATGCTTCTGGAGTGGGAATTGGGGCTGTCCTAATGCAAGAAAAGAAGCCAATTGCCTACTTTAGTGAGAAGTTGAATGGAGCACAACTCAACTATTCAACCTATGACAAAGAGCTTTATGCCTTGGTAAGAACTTTACATGTTTGGCAACACTACTTATTACCTAAAGAGTTTGTCATCCATACTGACCATGAGGCCCTAAAACACTTGAAGGGTCAAGGTAAGCTCAATAAAAGACATGGTAAGTGGGTTGAATTTATTGAACAATTTCCATATGTGATTAAATACAAGCATGGAAAAGACAATGTTGTTGCTGATGCATTATCAAGAAGATATACTCTAATTACTGCTCTTAGCTCTAAATTGCTTGGATTTGAGTATGTTAAAGACTTGTATGTGAATGATTCTGATTTTGGCAACATATATGTAGCATGTGAGCATGGAGCATTTGATAAGTTCTATAGACATGATGGATATTTGTTTAAGAACAACAAACTTTGTGTGCCTAAATGTTCTATGCGTGAATTGCTTGTGATTGAATCTCATAGTGGGGGATTGATGGGACACTTTGGGGTACATAAGACTTATGATATGTTGAATGAACACTTCTATTGGCCTCATATGATTAAAGATGTAGAGAGGGTTTGTAACTCTTGTATTACTTGTAAACAGGCCAAATCTAAGTCTATGCCTCATGGATTATACATGCCTTTACCTGTTCCTAGTTCTCCTTGGATTGATATATCTATGGACTTTGTACTTGGATTACCTAGGACTAAACGTGGTAAAGATAGCATATTTGTTGTTGTTGATAGATTTAGCAAGATGGCTCATTTTATTCCTTGTCATAAAACTGATGATGCCAATAATGTTGTTGAATTATTCTTTAAAGAAGTGGTAAGATTGCATGGGGTACCAAGAACAATAGTTTCTGATAGGGATGCAAAGTTTCTTTCACACTTTTGGAGGGTTTTGTGGGGTAAACTTGGAACTAAATTACTTTATTCTACAACTTGTCATCCACAAACAGATGGACAAACTGAAGTTGTGAATAGAACTTTAGGAACATTGCTTCGTGCTATTGTGGGTAAGAACTTGAAAACTTGGGAAGATTGTTTGCCATTCATTGAGTTTGCATATAATCGTAGCATACATTCTACCTCAGGTTTTAGCCCATTTGAACTTGTTTATGGCTTTAATCCACTAACTGTATTAGATCTTGTTCCTTTACCTTTGAATGAACTTTCTAATCTAGATGGTGAGAAAAAGGCAGAATTGGTGAAGTCTTTACATGAGAAGGCTAGAGCCAACATAGAAAAGAGGAACAAGCAATATGCTAATCAAGCCAACAAGGGCAGGAAGAAGTTAGTACTTATGCCAGGTGATTGGGTTTGGGTACACTTTCGCAAGGAAAGATTTCCCAACCAAAGGAAGAATAAGCTAGATGCACGTGGAGATGGGCCATTCCAAGTCTTAGAACGCATCAATGACAATGCCTACAAAATAGACTTACCAGGTGAGTATAATGTTTCTGCAACTTTTAATATTAGTGATTTGTCTCCCTTTGACATGGATGCAGATTTGAGGACAAATCTTTTTAAAGAAGGGGGGGATGATACGAATCCACTACCACCAACCACCTATGGAGCTCAAGGAAACAAGGACCACAACAATGGCAATCCATTAGCACTTCCTAATGGACCAATTACAAGGAGCCGTGCAAAGAAGTATGGAGCAACCATGTCCTTATATATTCAAGAACAAATCACACAAGAGCTCCATGACCTTGCTTTCAACAAGTGCTATGAAGAACTTGAAGGAACACCTAAGTTTCTCACATTAATAGAAGCACAAGTTGAGTGGGAACCATGTTTGGATAGCACGCCCATGCAAGGTGGCACACCCCAGGCCATGCAAGCTCACTGCATCTCCTTTGCGCTTCTCACGCTCGCGCAGTGAAGGTTCGCGCTCGCGAGTGTCGCTCGCGCTCGCGCATGTTGGAATCGCGCTCACGATTTGCGCTGCCTAACTCACTGCCTCTCCTTTGCGCTTCTCGCGCTCGTGCAGTGAAGGTTCGCGCTCGCAAAGTGTCGCTCGCGCTCGCGCATGTTGGAATTGCGCTCGCGATTTGCGCTGCCTAACTCACTGCCTCTCCTTTGCGCTTCTCGCGCTCGCGCAGTGAAGGTTCGCACTCGCGAAGTGTCGCTCGCGCTCGCGCATGTTGGAATCGCGCTCGCGACTTGCGCTGCCTAACTCTCTGCCTCTCCTTTGCGCTTCTCGCGCTCGCGCACAGTAGAATCGCGCTCGCGAGGTGTGGTCGCGCTCGCGTATGTGAAGCTCGCGCTCGCGAAGGAAGCTAGTTAGCTTATTTTGTGTTTTTTTGCTTTGTTAATGGGTTAGGCCTCCAATATTTTGGCCACCCTTGATTAATTAGCCTTATTTTGTTTAGATTTAGTCAATCTTTAGTAGATTTGGAATAGATATCCAAATCCTTAAGTTGTTATGATTTTGTTAGTCAACTCCTTAGTTGGTTTAGATTTGCTAAATCCTACTCCTTAGCTAACTCTAAATCCTCTAAGGATCTGGACCTCTTAGATTAGTATAAATAGCTTGTTATTTTGTAATTTTCAAGAATCAACAATTAATGAATTAAAGACTATTTCTTCATGCTTAGGCGTGTTCATGTTTTTAGAGAGTGTGAGATTGCATTCTTCTAATTGCATCAAGAATCAAGGTAAACTTATCAATTCTTTGTGGCGTTTATCTTATTCTTTTACTCTATTATTGGTGTTCTTGCTTCTTTAAGCTTTGGGTGCCATAGAGGGGAATTTATTCTAGATCTTTGATCTATTCCAAAACTTGTCATTGAGTTCATGAAATTTATTTTCATTGGGTTCCGCGTCAGATGCACTCTAAGGCTAAAGCTAATACAGACATAGAACGGAGAAACAAACAGTATGTTGACCGTGTGATCAAGAGAAAGAAGAGGCTACTGTTTAAACCTGGAGATTGGGTTTGGGTACACTTTCGGAAGGAGAGGTTTCCCAACCAACGGAAGTCTAAGTTTGCTGCATGTGGAGATGGTCCATTTCAAGCCTTGAAGCGCATCAATAATAGAGCCTATAAGATGGACTCGCCAAGTGGGAATGGTGTTGCCACATCCTCCATTGTTAATGATTTGTTTCCTTTTTAACATGAATGCAGATTTGAGGACAAATCTTTTCGAGGAAAGGGGGAATGATACGGATTCGCCAACACTGAACCATGGAGCTCAAGGGAATATGGAGAATAACATGGGAGAACCATTGGTGCTTCCTAAAGGGGTAATTACAAGAAGTCATGCAAAGAGATATGGGATAGCCATGTTCTTATATTCAAGTCCAAATCACACAAGAGCATCATGATGGGGCATTTAATAAGTGTTGTGAGGAACTTGAAGGCATTCCTAGGCTTCTAATGTTGTTGGTGGCATGTGAAACTCTTTAAATGGAGGAAAGCATGCCTGCTACAGTGCCCGTGCCAATTGCTTTGACTTTGCTACAGTTGCTTTGACGTTGCTACTGTTGCTACAGTTGTTTTATGTTATATGCTTTATTTGTTATCTTTGTAACCTAATATGTTTAGGTTTTAGTATAAATATTCTCATCTTCATTGTAAGCAATAACTTTGAGATATTGATAAACTTCATTTGTTCAAGCTTTGCTTGTTCTCCTTTGCTTAGAGTGATAGTGAGAGATTGCTTCCTCTAATTGCATCAAGAATTTAAGGTAAACTTATCAACTCGTTTGTGGCGTTTATCTTGTTCTTTGCTCGATTATTGGTGTTACCGTTTCCTTATAAACGTGGGGTGCCATAGAGCGATTAATCTCGATTATTGGTGTTTTCGTTTCCTTATAAACGAGGGGTGCCATAGAGGCGAACTTACATCTCATTCCTTTGATTCGATCCGGTTCCGCGTCAGTAAATGGGTTGAATTTATTGAACAATTTCCATATGTGATTAAATACAAGCATGGAAAGGATAATGTTGTTGCTGATGCATTGTCAAGGAGGTATGCTCTAATCACTACTCTTAGTTCTAAGTTGCTTGGATTTGAGTATATTAAGGACTTATATGTGACAGATTCTGATTTTGGCAATGTATATGTGGCATGTGAGCCTGGAGCATTTGATGAATTCTATAGACATGATAGATATTTGTTTAAGGGCAGCAAACTTTGTGTGCCTAAATGTTCTATGCGTGATTTGCTTGTGCTTGAATCTCATTGTGGGGGATTGATGGGACACTTTGGGGTACATAAGACTTATGATATGCTGAATGAACATTTTGTAATTCTTGTATTGCTTGCAAACAGGCCAAATCTAAGTCTATGCCTCATGGATTATACATGCCTTTACCTGTTCCTAATTCACCTTGGACTGATATATCTATGGACTTTGTACTTGGTTTACCTAGGACTACTCATGGTAGGGACAGTATATTTGTTGTTGTTGATAAGTTTAGCAAGATGGCTCATTTCATTCCTTGTCATAAAACTGATGGTACCAATAATGTTGCTTATCTATTCTTTAGAGAAGTGGTAAGGTTACATGGGGTACCACGAACTATAGTCTCTGATAGGGATGCAAAGTTCCTTTCGCACTTTGGAGAGTTTTGGGGGGTAAGCTTGGTACTAAATTACTTTATTCTACCACTTGTCATCCACAAACAGATGGACAAACAGAGGTTATGAATAGAACTTTAGGAACCTTGCTTCGTGCCATTGTGGGTAAAAACTTAAAAACTTGGGAAGATTGTTTGCCATTCATTGAGTTTGCATATAATCGTAGCATACATTCTACTTTAGGTTTTAGTCCATTTGAACTTGTTTATGGCTTTAACCCGCTAACTGTGTTAGATCTTGTTCCTTTACCTTTAAATGAACTTTCTAATTTAGATGGAGCTCAAAAGGCAGAGTTGGTGAAGTCTTTACATGAGAAGGTTAGTGATGATACGGATCCACTATCACCAACCACCTATGGAGATCAAGGGAACAAGGACTACAACAATGGCAATCCATTAGTACTTCCTAGTGGACCAATTACAAGGAGCCGTGCAAAAAAGTATGGAGCAACCATGTCCTTATACATTCAAGAACAAGTCACACAAGAGCTCCATGACCTTGCTTTCAACAAGTGCTATGAAGAACTTGAAGGGACTCCTAAGTTTATCACATTGATGGAAGCACATGTTGAGATGGAATCTGAAATTCCAGCCATGGTACGCCCCAAACCGTGCGATGATAGCACGCCCGTGCAAGGTGGCACGCCCCAGGCCGTGCAAGCTTCTGCCTCTCGCGAGGAAACATTTGATTTGAAGCACGCCCATGCCAACTAGTACGCCCCAGACCATGCAAGCCTCTGCCTCTCGCGAGACAACACTTGATTTGAAGCACGCCTGTGCCACTAGCACGCCCCAGACCGTGCAAGCCTCTGCCTCTCGCGAGGACACTTTTGATTTAAAGCACACCCGTGTGGCTTGGCACGCCCCAGACTGTGCCCGCCTCTGCCTCTTGAAATATTAGTTAGTTTATTTTAAGTTTTTGCTTTGTTAATGGGTTGGGCCTCCTATAATTCGGCCACCCTTGATTATTTTAGCCTTATTTTGTTTAGATTTAGTCAATCTTTAGTTGATTTGGATTAGATATCCAAATCCTTAAGTTGTTAAGATTTGTTAGTCAACCCCTTAGTTGGTTTAGATTTGCTAAATCCTTATCCTTAGCTGATTTAGACTAACTAATCTAAATCCTTTAAGGATCTGGACCCCTTAGAATTAGTATAAATAGCGTGCTATATTGTAATTATTTAAATTCAATCAATTAATCAAAAAGAGAATTTTCTTCTTTCATGCTTAGGCGTGTTCTTGCTTTAGAGGGTGTGAGATTGCATTCTTCTAATTGCATCAAGAATCAAGGTAAACTTCTCAATTCTTTTGTGGCGTTTATCTTATTCTTTTACTCTATTATTGGTGTTCTTGCTTCTTTAAGCTTTGGGTGCCATAGAGGGGAGTTTAATTTGATCTTGGATCTCTTCCAAAACTTGTCATAGAGTTCATGGAATTTATTTCCATGGGGTTCCGCGTCAAGTGATACGGATTTGCTACCACTCAACCATAGAGCTCAAAGAAGCATGGAGAACACCTAAGTTGCTCACATTAATGGAAGCACATGTTGAGTTGGAACCTGAATTTCTAGCCTATGACATGCCCAGACCATGCTATGTTAGCACGCTCGTGCAAGGTGGCACGCCCCAGGCCGTGCCCGCGTCTGACTTGCAGAGGAAAACCAAGTAACATGAAGCACACTCGTGCCAAATAGCACGCCCAAGACCGTGCCCGCGTCTGACTCTCGCGAGGAAGCACTTACCTTGAAGCACGCCCGTGCGTATTGGCACGCCCCAGGCCGTGCTAGCCTCTGCCTCTAGTAAGATTAGTTAGTTTAATTTGAGTTTTAATAATGTTAATGGGTTGGGCCTCCTATAATTCGGCCACCCTTGGTTATTTTTCCTTATTTTGTTTAGATTTAGTCAATCTTTAGTTGATTTGGATTAGTTATCCGAATCGTTAAGTTGTTAAGATTTGTTAGTCATATCCTTAGTTGGTTTAGATTTGCTAAATCCTTATCCTTAGCTGATTTAGACTAACTATTCTAAATCCTTTAAGGATCTGGACCTTTTAGAATTAGTATAAATAGCTTATTATATTGTACACATTCATTCAACAATTATTCAATGAAATAGAATTTCTTCAACTTCATGCTCAGGCGTGTTCCTTGCTTTAGAGAGAGTGTGAGATTGCATTCTTCTAATTGCATCAAGAATCAAGGTAAACTTATCAATTCACTTGTGGCGTTTATCTTATTCTTTTTCTCTATTATTGGTGTTCTTGCTTTTTTAAGCTTTGGGTGCCATAGAGGAGAGTTTAGTTTGATCTTGGATCTCTTCCAAATCTTGTCATAGAGTTCTTGGAATAAATTTCCATAGGGTTCCGTGTCAGCTAGAGCCAATATAGAAAAGAGGAATAAGCAATATGCTGATAGAGCAAACAAGGCCAGGAAGAAGCTAGTGTTTATACTAGATGATTGGGTTTGGGTACATTTTCACAAGGAAAGATTTCCCAACCAAAGGAAGACTAAGCTTGATGCACGAGGAGAAGGTCCATTTCAAGTCTTGGAGCGCATCTATGACAATGCCTACAAGATAGACTTGCCAGGTGAGTATGGTGTTTCTGCCACTTTCAATATTAGTGATTTGTCTCCCTTTGACATGGATGCAGATTTGAGGACAAATCTTTTTAAAGAAGGGGGGGATGATACGGATCCACCATCATCAATCATCTATGGAGCTCAAGGGAACAAGAAGCACAACAATGGCAATCCATTAGTACTTCCTAATGGACCAATTACAAGGAGCCGTGCAAAGAAATATGGAGCAACCATGTCCCTATACATTTAAGAACAAGTTAGACAAGAGCTCCATGACCTTGCTTTCAACAAGTGCTATGAAGAACTTAAAGGCACACCTAAGTTTCTCACATTGATGGAAGCACATGTTGAGATGGAATCTAAAATTCCAGCATATGGCATGCCCAGACCATGCTAGGTTAGCACGCCCGTGCAAGATAGCACGCCCGGGCCATGCTAGAGTCTGACTTGCAGAGGAAAATCAAGCAACATGAAGCACGCCCATGCCAAATGGCACGCCCAGGCCGTGCCAAAGTCTGACTTGCTAGAGGAAACAATCACCATGAAGCACGGCCGTGCATATTGGCACGCCCAGGCCGTGCTAAAGTCTGCCTCTAGCGAGATCAGTTAGTCTAATTCGACCCCCCCCCCTTGGATTTTATCCTTGATTTGTTTAGATTTAGCTAGTCTTTAGTTGATTTGGATTAGTTAATCCTTATCCTTAAGTTGTTAAGATTTGTTAGTCTTACCCTTAATTATTTTAGATTAGCTAAATCCTTATCCTTAGCTGATTTAGATTAATTATTCTAAATCCTTTAAGGATCAGGACCTCTTAGATTTAGTATAAATAGCTTGTTATGTTGTTAAACAAAACACAATTCATTGAAATAAGAAATCTACAGATTTTGTTCATGCTTAGGCGTGTTCCATTGATTAGAGTGATTGTGAGATTACATTCCTCTAATTGCATCAAGAATCAAGGTAAACTTATCAATTTATTTGTGGCATTTATCTTATTCTTTACTCTATTATTGGCGTTCTTACTTCTTTAAGCTTTGGTTGCCATAGAGGGGAGTTTAGTTGGATCTTTAATTTATTCCAAATCTTGTCATAGAGTTCTTGGAATTAATTTCCATAAGGTTATGCGTCATATTCAATCAAAACACACAGCCCATCTATCGAGAAATCAAATAAATTTAATTCCCTTCCTCCACCCAAAGTAATCACATAATTTACAACTTAAAGTAACTTCCAAACCTGGTACCAAGTATTATCAATCATTCTTACTTAAGATATAAATAACACACTTAGACATTCTTTGAAATTCTAGCCTATTCACTAAGAACCAATGCTTAAATTAAATTACAAGTCAATAAAATACATCCTCTAAGTAACCAATTCACAACTTTTAACATGTAAGTCATTTGAAATTTCCAAATATCAAAATTATACAATAACTAAACTGTTCATAAGCCTTTTTGCTAAATTATTATCCAGGGTTTATATCAAGTCATAGCTTTATATTCCTTAGTTAATAACACTCAATGAAAACTTACTCACATTCTCTATATTAAAATTTATCATTATAATCCTTATTAAATTGATTACCAACTGAAGATTAAATTCATAACATTAGGCAAGCTCTACTTTTCCCAAATTTATGGAATTTGGTCTAGCTAACTACTGCCAATTCAGCAAACATCTCAATTATTAGGCTAAAAACTATTCTAAACATGCTTAATTATCCATTTCCCACCAAGATACAAGTATTCGACATTAGTCCTCATCTTAATATTTCCAAAACTCATAAAAACAATAAGCAATTTGGTTGCTACCATTTCAAGATCTCTCATGTTTATAATCGGGACTTATCCATTTCCATGTAACTTGTTCAATTCCATGGAGTAATAGATATGCAACTTCATATTCTATCTCACTATAGAGAAATATAGAAAACTAGATGATTGTTTGCTGCCATATCTAAGAAAATCAGAGTTCTTTGTTTAAAACTCGTAAATTATATGCTATCCTAACCATTTCTTATCAATAATTTGATATAAGACATCACTTCCTATTATAATAAAATAAAATAATTTATCAAGTGAACTGCTGCCCTATCCAAAAGTCTAGATTTCTTGATTAAATTTTTATACTTTCACATTAACTAACTCACAACCCTACTAAAAACTAAATTTACAATCTTGCTTTTAAACCTTTATACTGTCAACTCATAAAAGCAAACAAAATAGTCGTTGTCATAATAAGAAAATTACAATCTCCCTATGAAGCTTGTAAGAAATACATTAATCTAATCATTACTATATAAGAATTCAACTCATAGCTTCAATTGCATATTAATTTAAATACTTCTCCTAAAACTTTTGCTTAACAGTAACTTAGCACCTAGTTTTTCCTCCAATACCATGATTCACAGCAATAACCATCAAGTTAATTTTCACATTAATAGTAGCTAAACAATTAAATGTCTATCGTGATTCCCTAATAAGAATTATATTCGATTAACTATTTAGTCAAAATAACTTAATCATCTAATAGTTTTAAATTTGAAATTAATACCAAAAATGAGGAAATAGGTCTTAGAGCGTACCAATCAAAAATCGGACGACGATTCCACGATCCGCATTAGGAGGAGATGATTCTGCCTCTTGGGGCCTTATTGGAGACTCACCGGTAGGTCGTCGGACTGCCGCCGTCTATGTGGCCAAAAAATCGTGGCTGCTCAGAATCGAGCGCTCTTCACACCATCTGGCTAGGTTTTTTATCATGAGTCCGTTTTTGGCATTAGTTGCTTGAGATCAACCTTCTATTCGATCAGAGCGGGCTTGACAAGAGCCAAGTGCCACCGTTAATGTCATCGTTGATCATCGAAAAGAGACTATAGCTCACCTACGTTGTAGCTCTCACCGGAGTCGCGAGCGAGCAGAGGACTCGACGTTGAGCAGTGGCTGGAGGCTGGTGGTGCTGCTGCAATTCACTCGAATAGAAACAAAGGGAGAGAGGAGCTGAGGCGCGACGGCAGAGAGATGGCAGCGCAAAGAACTCTGTCACACTCATCTCCGGTGACTGAAAAAATAAGAGAAAGAGGGAGAGGAGGAGGTCGGCGATAGGCCTGTCGCTAAACCTAGAAAGAAGAAAAAAAGAAGAAGAGGAGGAAAGAAAAATCTAGGCTTATAGACTATTTCGATTCGATTCGAATCAATTTGGTCCAACTCAGTGATTTAACTCGGTTTTTACTTGGTTTACGGGTTTTTCGCTTTGTTTTCGGAAAATTCAAACTGGTTTATAGGTCTGGTTTAGCAATAATAAAAAATTTTCCTCTGAATTTCATTGATTGGAATAAAAATTTAGTTTTTAATTGAAAATTCTACGAAATTAAATTTTCAGGTCGTTTCAATATCATTCTTAATGATAATTTCATATAAAAAACCGCTTTCTCTTATGATTTATCAAATTTTTCCTAATTTGATAGAGTAATAGAAATTAAAAGAGAAAAAAATATATATCAATGTCGAAAAGAAATTGTATAAGAATTATTGACATTATATAAAAAAATTTATCTTACCAAACCTCGAAGAGCTCTTTCTATTTATAGTCTAGTGACGCGGAACCCTATGGAAATAAATTCCATGAACTCTATGACAAGTTTTGGAAGAGATCAAAGATCAAATTAAACTCCCCTCTATGGCACCCAAAGCTTAAAGAAGCAAGAACACCAATAATAGAGTAAAAGAATAAGATAAACGCCACAAAGAATTGATAAGTTTACCTTGATTCTTGATGCAATAAGAGGAATGCAATCTCACACTCTCTCCAAAGCATGAACACCCCTAAGCATGAAAGAAGAAAACTCTCTTTTTGATTAATTGATTGAATGAATAATTACAATATAACAAGCTATTTATACTAATCTAAGAGGTCCAGATCCCTTAAGGATTTAGATTAGTTAGTCTAAATCAGCTAAGGATAAGGATTAGCAATTCTAAACTAACTAAAAATCTTAACAACTTAAGGATTTAGATATCTAATCCAAATCAACTAAAGGTTGACTAAATCTAAACAAAATAAGGCTAAATAATCAAGGGTGGTCGAATTATAGGAGGCCCAACCCATTAACATTGCAAAAACTCAAAACAAACTAACTAAAATTTCAAGAGGCAGAGGCGGGCATGGTCTGGGGAGTGCCAAGGCGCACGGCCGTGCTTCAATGTAAAGCTTCCTTCGCGAGAGGCAGAAGAGTGCACGGTCTGGGGCGTGCTAGTTGGCATGGGCGTGCTTCAGTGTAAAGCTTCCTTCGCGAGAGGTAGAGGCTTGCACGGTCTGGGGCGTGCTAGTTAGCACGAGCGCGCTTCAAATCAAGTGTTTCCCTGTGAGAGGTAGAGGCTTGCACGGCCTGGGGCGTGCTAACCTTGCATTGTCTAGGGCGTGCCATGGTTGGAATTTCAGATTCCATCTCAACTTGTGCTTTCATTAATGTGAGAAACTTAGGTGCTCCCCATGCTTCCTTGAGCTTTATGGTTGAGTGGTATCGATTCTGTATCATCTAGTATAAGCAATTAATGACAATTCAATTTATTATTATTAAAACTAATAAAAAAAACTATATATTGCGAATTTAAGATAAATAAATATTGAAACATTTAAATATTCAGTATTAATAAAACTATTAATAAATATTTTCACCATTAACCTCCTCTATCATTCTTTTAAATATAAAATTTCCGTTTTCATTCGTAATAATAAATGATAACTATAATTGATTATAATGATATTCAATGTCAATATTATAATAATATTAATTTAAAAGATAAGTTATATATTAATATGATATGCAACATCAAAATTATGATAATTTTTATTTAAAAATAGATTATAATATTATAATAATTTAATAATTTAATACATATTAATATGATAATTGAATGACAATTAAGACCAATATTTTGTAATTTTAATTGAGAAAGATAGGTTACAATATTATATTTATTATAATTATTTACTAAAATGTATTAATTATGATAATTGAATGATAACTAATATCAATATTTATATAACAATATAACTAACAATTAAATTCTATGTGACACTATCAAAATTAAAGAGTCATATGTGGCATTATAATCTCATGTATCATCACCAAGAATCTTATGTGGCAAAAGTAAGAGAAGAGCATTCATTTAAGAAGTGTCACATGTTAACTTCTTGAGAAAAAAATGCTTTATATATATATATATATATATATATATTGATTAAAGCATAAGTTTTTGTTTATATTAAAATAAATACAATTGCTTGAATTGTTTTGACTTTGTCGTACAGGCTATTTGTAATGTTACTTTTTATGTACTTAATTTTATTTTTTTATAATAAAGTGGTTTCAAAATAAAATTCAACCCAATCCATAGACCTAATCTTTCAATTCCTAATTTATAAACTAGATACTTAAAACCTTAATAAGTGCCCAAAAAGAAAAGAAAATCAACTCATCACTCAATCTCCAACCTCTTGTCTTCAACTCCAAATCAATATCTATATACAATTATAATGAAAAATAATAATAAATTATTTTTTATTGCTGGGTAAAGAAAAAAAATGAGCAGATAATCTGAATTTATAATGATAATTATTTCGGTTATAATGACAGTCTTACTTATCAAGTGCATTAGAGAAAGGAATGTATGTAAATGCATATAAATTCTTGAAACCCAAAAAATGACCCAAAACATAAATATATTAGTTCTATTTTCTTTCAATTTTACAAGCACTATTTTTTTAAGTCAAACAGATTTAGAATATAATAGGAAAAACATTAAGAAAATTAAAAATATTTAATCATCAAGAGGCCATCTATTTATTGCAAGAGAGATATAAATCTCTTACAAAATTAAGATAATAGTAGTTACAAATTAATTCAGTAATGAAAAAGAAAATAAAAAATAAAACATAAAAAATTGTTATTAAAGATAGAACTCTTTTCGAAACCTAACATATAACAAGAAATAAATTATATTTAAAAAAAATTATCAATTTCAATTTTAAAAATCAACCATTTCTTTAGCTGAAAATGTTGTAATTTAATGAAATTTGATGTTGATAGACAAAAAAAAAAAAAAAGATTATAGCCAAGTCAATGAATGAAAATTACAAAGCAAATAATGCTAGGCTCAACAACAGCTAGTCTTGCGGAGACAAAAGAAAGAGCTGGAACTCAGACTGATCTAATTTTGTTTCTCTATTTTTTTTAAGTTACAAATTGATACGGATCCACTATCACCAATCACCTATGGAGCTCAAGGGAACAAGGAGCACAACAATGGTAATCCATTAGTACTTCCTAGTGGACTAATTACAAGGAGCTGTGCAAAGAAATATGGAGCAACCATGTCCTTATACATTCAAGAACAAGTTACACAAGAGCTCCATAACCTTGCTTTCAATAAGTGCTATGAAGAACTTGAAGGAACACCTAAGTTTCTCACATTAATGGAAGCCCATGTTGAGTTGGAACCTGAATTTCCAGCATATGGCACGCCCAGACCGTGCTAGGTTAGCACGCCCGTGCAAGGTGGCACGGCCCAAGCCATGCAAGTCTCTGACTCTCGCGAGGAGATACTTACCTTGAAGCACCCCCGTGCCAATTAGCGCGCCCCAGACCGTGCCCGCCTCTGACTCTCGCGAGGAAACACTTACCTTGAAGCACGCCCGTGCGTATTGGCACGCCCCAGGCCGTGCCCGCCTCTACCTCTAGCTAGATTAGTTAGTTTATTTTGAGTTTTAACAATGTTAATGGGTTGGGCCTCCTATAATTCGACCACCCTTGGTTATTTTCCTTGATTTGTTTAGATTTAGTCAATCTTTAGTTGATTTGGATTAGTTAACCAAATCCTTAAGTTGTTTAGATTTGCTAGTCTTATCCTTAGTTGGTTTAGATTTGCTAAATCCTAATCCTTAGCTGATTTAGACTAACTATTCTAAATCCTTTAAGGATCAGGACCTCTTAGAATTAGTATAAATAGCTTGTTATATTGTATTCTACAACAATTATTCAATGAAATAGAAATTCTTCAACTTCATGCTTAGGCGTGTTCCTTGCTTTAGAGAGAGTGTGAGATTGCATTCTTCTAATTGCATCAAGAATCAAGGTAAACTTATCAATTCACTTGTGGCGTTTATCTTATTCTTTTCTCTATTATTGGTGTTCTTGCTTCTTTAAGCTTTGGGTGCCATAGAGGGGAGTTTAGTTTGATTTGGATCTCTTTCAAATTTTGTCATAGAGTTCTTGGAATAAATTTCCATAGGGTTTCGCGTCACAAATTTAAAATAAATAAGTTAATGAATTAATAAAAGGATTACATAAAAGAAACGTTTTATCCTCGCCAAATAAATCCTTAATTTTCCCTACAATCATATTAAAAAGAAAGAGTATACTTTTTTCTTTTTAATTATCTATATACATTTATTTAAAAAATAATTTTTAGAAATTATATTCAATTAAATAATAAAATGTAATTTTTCTTTTTTTCATCTTAACTACAAGTATTTCGAGCCCACTAGGCTCGAACTAAATCCTGCTTGCACCAGTTTGGCCTAAAAAAGGATAAAGTGCTCTAGTATTTGCTCTATTCATGATTATCGAACCCTCGATCTCACTTAAGAGAGAAGAATGCTAAACCACTCATCCAAACACTTATTGGTATAAAATGTAATTTTTGAATTAGTTACGACTAAGGCTATTTTAGAATCTTCTAAATTTCATTAAGAACGATATGGAAAATCTCATTATTCCCCATATTCCCATATTTATTTATATATAGTATATATAGATGTATTCGTGTGGATACTATTTGGTTGGACAATTGGGCGAGTCGATTAAAATCAACACAATGTGATTTTAAAAATATTCATTATTAGTTGTTGCTCCAATCCTTTATGCTTTGCGTTACTATTTATTCCCCACCCCCGCCCCCTATTGATTTATTTAATTACGAATTATAAATATATGCCGAGGTAAAATAGCTAGTAAAAATAAAAATGAATTACATTATTTTTTGTAAACCTTATGGACACAGCCAAAAATAATCATTACTAGCAGCATCCCCGTGCTATGCACGATTAAAAAAAAGTAAAAAAAAAAAAAAGAGTAAAATTGAGAAAGTATATATATATATATATATATAGATTCTTAAATGAAATTTTTTTATTATGTTATTACAAAATATTATAAATTTATATCAATAGTAAAAAAAAATATAATGTGATTTTTTATTATTAAAGTAAAAATTAGTAGATAGATATATGTTCAGGAATATGGATTGAAAATATTGAAATTTACAGAGATAAATAAAAAAAAGTAAAATGAAAGGTGATAAAATTCATTAATTTGATTTATTTTGAAATTAATGTAAAAAATAATTAACTCGCTATTTCATTAAAATTCATGAATAAATAATTTTATTTAAATAATTAAAAGTGGTATAAATCCTCAACTTATCATGTTATTAATACTATAATTAATCAATTATATTTAACACAATTTAATTTAATAAAAAATTTTTTAATTTTTAATTACAATAATATTTGTCCATATCATTAAATTTTATAAATTATGAAATTTATTTATATCATTAAAAATTATATAAATTATTACTTAACACGCTATTAATTCTCTAACATTATATTAATCAATTATATTTAAGATGATTTAATTCAATTATAAATTAATTTATTTTTAAATAAATATAAAAATAAACAATTTAATCATATACATATCATTAATTTGGAATCCTACGTGGCAGCACCAAGAAAAATTATGCCTACTTTATACTTATATATTTTGATTTGATAATTGACGGGTACAAAAACATGTTAAATAATCTTTAGAAAATGAGACCAAAAAAAAATCTGAGTAAGAACTATTAACTCCATTAGTAGAAATAGTTAAAATGTAGAAAATTCTAAACTTTTAAGAAAAAATGAATAATTTATTTAAAAGCAGAGACCAAAACACCTTTGTCAAAAATACAAAAGAATATAGTGACACAATTTATATATATATATATATATATATATATATATATATATAGTATTTCTAAGAAAGCTAAAGTATTTTTTGAGAGTAAACAATTTAAAATTAAAAAAAATGCATTACCACACCATTTAAAAAAAAAATGGAAACGTTTGGATAGGAAATGTTAAAATACGTTAAAGATAGAAAACGGTTATTAGAAGAAGCGTTTGTTATTTCACAAATTTGAGAGTAAATATTTGTTACAAAGCAATACATTAATACATTAATTGAATAATTTATTGTTATTAAACTTTATCATTTTTTAAAAATTAAAAATTAATAATAATTACTTAAAGCCATTGTTACATTAAATAACCAAATCAAACCAAACCAAAAATGTTAATTCAAAATAAATTCAAATCCAACCAATATATTAATATATTGAATAATCAAATCAAATTAAATTAAAAACACTAATTCAAAATAAATCCAAATCAAATTAATATATTAAATAATTAAATCAAACAATGTCAAGTTGAAGCCTAATTAGAAAAATATGTCACGTGTAACTTTATAGGGAAAAAATGTTGTTATATATATATATATATATTGATTAATCGAATAAAATTTGTAAGGCTATATTGGTATATAGGGTTTGGATATGTGTAAATAGACGAGCTCTACGGCTATAGTTGAAGCTACGGAGTGGCCCCGCCATAATCAGCTGTCGCCACTTCTGCCTACGCCTTACGTACACTCCCGAGACAACCCTGGGAGCTTTGCCGGATTCCGATTCTAAGTAGACTGTGACCTCCTCTATGTATCTGACCCAGAGCGAAGCCCTCAGGTACTCGACCGACAGAGGCATTCCTTCTGCCGCTGCCGCTACAGCTTCGCATTTGGCCTCTTGGACCCCACCACCAGGTGTCGATGTTCCTGCCGCCGTTGAACCTCTCCTCGCCGGCATCAAACGCTCTTCTGAAGGTTTGCTTCTTCTCTTGAATTTTTACATTTTTTTCTCTATAATTGCTTCCGTTTAGAAAAACACAACCCAAATTTATTTGAATTTAAATTTTCTTTTATATTCAGTTTAAACTATGTAAAAGGTAAATTTGAATGATAAACTATGCACCAGGAGTTTGTTGGATGCTTGACAGATTTGAATGATAGAAAAGCTGATGACTATTGCTCATTGAGTTTTATGTCATTCAATTGCTCAAGAACATTAAAGTTCAAATGCAATAAAATGCAACATCAGATCTTCTTATTTCTGCTATATTGTTGAAGTATTGATCATTTGTGGTCATTGATCCTTCCTCACATGGAATCGTTAAGATATTGTTTTTCTCCTCCAATGAATGTGAAAATTTTTGCTAATGCTATGAATAATAATTCAGATGATTTTTCCCCAGTTGGGAGGAGTTGGAAAAGTGACGTGCTTGTAATAGCAAAGGCCAAATTTGAGGATTTTGGATATATAGATAATTATTTATTTCTAAGACAACAAATCTTGCAAGCTTAATTAGTCATAGCTGAATCTATGGTATGAGAGGTTGTTTTGTGTTTCAAGTAAAGGCCAATTCAAGAACTTTGAAATAGGTATAATTATTTTATTTGTAAGATGACAAAGCTTGGAAAATAAATAATGTAGTTCTGTCCATAGGCATTAGGGTTTTGTTTCGTAATTTAAGTGCAGTTACTAAATGTAGTCTATAAGAAAATGTTAGTCAATTGATGTGTTTGTTTCCGTGGTGTTCCATAATTTGTCTGACTCTTGAATGTTCTAAGATTATTCTTTTCTTATTTCTCTAGAATTACTCCAAAACCAATAAGCAGATTTTGAAACATCAGTTCTTTTAATGTATTCCATTAAAAGTGGACACCTACAGCATTGTTCATCATTTATCTTTATTTTCTATTATGACTTCCTTGGTTGAGTGCTGCATCAATTAAGAAGTTGTCCTCCCTTGTTTTATTACATAATTATAACATACAACAATAAGAACGACTACTAAGCCGTAAACCTAAGCTAGTTTCAGTCTACATGGATGATTTCTTCCATTCCACTCGGTTTCGCATTACTTCTTTGGAAAGTGTAGAAATTAAAGGAAAGAATATGTTTTATTTCTTTCAATTGTGTTATATTTTTCAACCTCCACTCCACTATATATATACAAAAAATTGTTCCAATATAGAAAGTAATCTAAATAGGAATAAACCTAAACTAGGAAACACAATCTTTACACTAATTAGGAATAAACCTAAACTAGGAAACACAATATTTACTTTAATCACAAAGATTTCAACACTCCCCCTCAAGTTGGTGCATAGATATCACTCATGCCCAACTTGCAAACTAAGATGAAACAACTTGCTATGCAAACCCTTTGTGAAAACATCAGCTAGTTGCTCTTTTGAAGCTATATAGGAGGCACTTATAAAACCTACAACTATCTTCTCTTTTATAAAGTGACGATCAATCTCTATGTGCTTAGTTCGATCATGCTGGATTGGATTGTTCATAATACTGATGGCTGCTTTACTATCACAAAATAATGATATATTTGTTGTTTCAACCAACTTTAACTCTTCCATTAATCTACGCAACCATAGAAGTTCACATATTCCCTGTGCCATAGTTCTATATTCAGCTTCTGCACTGGACCTTTCATCAACAACCTGCTTCTTGCTTCTCCATGTGACCAGATTTCCTCCAACAAAAACACAATAACCTGAGGTTGATCTCCTGTCATCAAGGGAACTAGCCCAATCCGCATTTGTATAGCTTGTTATTGTTAAATGGCCATGTTTAGAAAATAAAAGTCCTCTACCCGGAGCTGATTTTAAATATCTTAGAAACCGATGCACTGCTTCTAAGTGAGACTTCTGAGGGTCATGCATGTACTGACTCACTAAATTTACAGCATAGGCAATATCTGGTCTAGTATGGAGCAAGGTAAATCAATCTCCCGACCAATCTCTGATACCTGCCAACATCAACTGAACTTCCCACTCCAGCTTGAAGCTTATGATTTGCTTCAATAGGTGATTTTGCAAGTTTACATCCCAACATACCAGTTTCTTTAAGGAGATCAATGATGTACTTTCTCTGAGAAATAAAAATCTCTTTTTCTGACCTAGCAACTTCTATCCCAAGGAAATATCTCAACTTTCCCAAATCCTTAATCTCAAACTCCCTAGCTAACAAATTTCTCAAGTGAGTCATTTCTTCTTCATTATTTTCAGTCATCACTATATCATCAACATAAACAATAAGCAATGTGATCTTACCTTCATGATGTTTAATGAACAAAGTATGATCAACATCGCTCTGAATATACCCAAAAGAAAGCATAGTTTTACTAAACCTTTCGAACTATGCTCTTGGTGATTGTTTTAGCCCATATAATGACTTCTTCAGCTTGCAAACTTTTCCTCTGGTTTTGTCATCATCAAATCCAGGAGGGATCTCCATATATATCTCTTCTTTCAAATCACCATGTAGAAAAACATTTTTAATATCAAATTGATGCAACTCCCGGTCAAGATTGACTGCACAAGACAACAAAATTCTGATTGTGTTCATCTTGGTTACAGGGGCAAATGTTTCCTGATAATCAACTCCATAGGTCTGACTGAATCCTCTGGCTACCAATCTAGCCTTGTACCTCTCAATTGAACCATCTGCCCTATGTTTAACTGTGAACACCCATTTACATCCAACTGGCTTCTTTCCTGGTGGAGTTACAAGATCCCATGTCTCGTTTTTTACCAAAGCTCTCATTTCCTCAACCATTGCAGCCTTCCATTTTGAGTCTTGTAATGCCTCTTGCCAATCCTGCGGTATAGAAATAGAAGAAATAGACAAAACAAAGGCTCTATAGGAAGGGGACAGAGCAGTAGAGGAGATAAAATGAGAGATGTGATGTTTAGTGCATGTTCTAACTCCTTTTCTAAGAGCAATAGGAATATCAAGGTCATTGTCAGAAGGACTGGAATTAAGATTAGGATCAGAATCAACAAGAATTAAAGAAGACTCAACAAGTTCTTGTTCTTCTGTATCTTCAGGGACTGAAATTGGAGAGGACGGTTGATCAGAGGTCTCATGCTCCATGGTTGTATCTGTATTAGTCCGCCGTGTGTAGGTTTTCAAATCAGGTCTATCCAATCTTCCTAGAGATTTGGGTGGTTGCTCTCTCTTACTATCTATGTCTACAGGAATCTCCCCCTGGAAAGAAATGTCATCCATTACCTCTTCCATCTGATGTTTCTCCCCTTGAAGAGGTGACTGGGAAAGAAAATAAGATTCAAGCTCCCGAAAGGTAACATCCATACTCACAAAGTATTTCCTAGAAGAAGGATGATAACACTTGTATCCTTTTTGAGTAATAGAGTAACCAACAAACACACACTTCAAGGCTCTAGGATCTAATTTGCTTAGACCATTCTTATGAACAAAGCAAATACAACCAAAGACTTTAGGAGGTACAATATAAGAGTTTTTTTCCTTGAAGAACCTCTAATGGAGTTTTAAAATCTAAAGTACGAAGAGGCATACGATTGATAAGGTAAGCAGCAGTCAAAATAGCATCCCCTAATATGGTTTGAGAAGATTCATAGTGAACATAAGGGACCTAGCTACTTCCAGTAAATGTCTATTTTTCCTTTCCGCTACTCCATTTTGAGCACTAGTATTACACAACTAGTCTGATGTATAATACCATTAGAATCTAAATAGGTACGAAAAATTGCATTCATGTATTCAGTACCATTATCAGTTCTTAGGATTTTAACATGCGCATCAAACTAAGTACAAATCATTTTATGGAAGTTCTGAAAACACGAAAAACTTCATTTTTTGTTTTCATCAAATAAACCCAAGTTAATCTAGTGCAACAATCAATAAAGATCACAAACCATCTATAACTAGAAAGAGAGACAATTTTAGTAGGACCCAAACATCAGAATGAATAGTAGCAAAAAGAATTAAATTCTTATTATTAATTGGAGAATAAGAATGCCTGGTGTGTTTGGCAAGTTCACAAGCATCACATACTAATGAATTAAAATCACATTTAGCAAACAAAGTGGGAAATAAACGTCCTAAAATAGAAAAAGAGGGATGTCCTAATCTCCTATGCCATTGAATAACTTCATGGGAAGGATTTCTAGAAGTTGCTAACAAAGCTTGACTGGTACATGAATTTGAAAAACAACTAACGTCATCCAACAGATACAGTCCATCGCGCAAGCTACCACTGCCAATCATTCTCCCCGAATTCAGTTCCTGAAATATACAATGAGTAGGGTAAAAAGTTACTTTGCAATTGAGTGCTTTTGTGATTAAGCTAATAGATAACAGATTAATAGGAAATCTAGGAACATGAAGAACAAGGGAGAGTTTAATATTGGAATTATAGTCAATAGAACCTGTGCTAGCAATTGGTACTAAGGAGCCATCCGCAATGCAAATTTTGTTTGTGCCTTGATACTTAGAATATGTGAAGAAATGTTTTATAGAGCCTGTTGTATGTTTATTTGCTCCTGAATCTATAACCCAAGAGGGTTTTGCAATTTTTGCAAGAAAGGTAAGGAAAGCATTACCTGAATTAACAAAATTAGAGACTGCAGTCTGAGTTGAGGACGAATCAAGCTGTGACAACAATCGTTTCAGGGACTGAATCTCCTTATTAGAAAAGCTTCCAGCAGTAGATGGTTCGTCAGATAAAGCTCCACTGTCAGATATGTGTGCCTGTGGTCTAGAAGAACTGACCCGCTTTCCTCCATGCCCTTTAGTTGGGCGTCCATGTAATTTGCAGCAGAACTCCTTAGTATGCCTGTTCTTACTGCAATAGTCACAAAATAATTGATCTCTATCTGAAGAAACTGCTCTTTGCAACCTGGATATGTTCTCTTGCAGAATTAGCAATCAACCCTGCTTTGTAAATGGTAGATCGGTGAACCATAGCGTTCCTCCTAGTCTCCTCTTGCTGTACAAATGAGTATGCTTGTCGTAAGGATGGAAAAGGATCTTGTCCAAGAACTTGGACTCGAATCTGATCATACTCGTTATTTAGGCCAGCTAGAAAATCATACACACGTTCTACTTCAATCAACTTCCAAACTTGAGTCGCATCATCAGTGCATCTTACTTGAAAGTCTTGATAATAATCCAGTTCCTGCCATAACCCACTAAGTTCAGCAAAATACTAAGCGATAGTCAGATCTCCCTGCTTGGTTTCATGAACTTTCTGTCGCAATTCATACCTTTGAGCATAGTTTTCAGTTTGTGAACACGTCTTTGAAGCAGCATCCCATATCTTCTTAGCTGTATCAAAAAGCAAATATCCTCGGAAAATAGTTGGCTGCATGGAATTTATCAACCAAGACATAATAAAAGAATTCTCGGATTTCCACTTGTTAAAGGCCGGGTCTATCGAAGCTGGTTTAGTTGCTCCACCATCAAGGTATCCCTGCAAACCTCTAGCTTCAATGAATAATAAATAAGACCGAGACCAAGCCAGGTAGTTTGTTCCATCTAACTTCACCAGGCTAATCTGAAGTGAGGGGCTCTTTGAGTGAAAAACCATATCTACCTTCTTTCCATCAACCATATCTTAAAAAAAAAAATTTAAACGGCAGCAGTGATAAAAAGGACAGCAGCGGTAAAAGGCAGCAGCAGTGGTGGAAAAGGAAAAAAATTTCAAAAGAGGCAAAACTGGTGTCGAAGAACCAGTAGGTCTGCGTCGCCACACCGAGTCGAGGTCGCCGGAATAAGAATCGTCGACGGAGCTCGCTGGAAACAGCCGCACGTGCCGACGCGTGAAGAACAATCCAAATCTCTTGAAGGCACGTGTGCACACGCGTGTGGTCAGACGGCGACGCGGTTTGGACGGAGTGCCAATCGGCGGTCGTTCTTCCTTCTGAGACGGGTGGTGACGACCAACTCCCACTTTCGGCGGTGCTATGTGTATCTCAGACTGTTTTGCAAACTGAAACCATTGTCGAAAAATTCACGGCAATGGCTTTGATACCATGTAGAAATTAAAGGAAAGAATATGTTTATTTCTTTCAAATGTGTTATATTTTTCAACCTCTACTCTACTATATATATACAAAAAATTGTTCCAATATAGGAAGTAATCTAAATAGGAATAAATCTAAACTAGGAAACACAATCTTTACACTAATTAGAAATAAACCTAAACTAGGAAACACAATATTTACTTCAATCACAAAGATTTCAACAGAAAGGCATAATTATGATAATCATACTTGGTTGACTGCCTTGCAAAAAAGCAAGTATAGGTGTACTTTATATAAAAAGTTTTGAACCCTGATTTGACCATAGTGCTCTAGCCCATGTCTTGCATAGTTTGAATGCAAGATTTGGCTTGGAAATTGTAAGATTTCTATACCTTAGCAAATACATTTGTAGTTTAGACAATTTATACTAAATATTCATAATCTATCTATCGTTCATAAATGTTGATAGTTGTTTCACTTTCTAAACATAAGTGACGTTTTCTACATACTAATGTTACCTATGTAATCAAATTGCTTTCATAACTGACACTTAATGTTTTCATGTGTAGAAAAATATTGAAACTTAGAAGTTTTACAATATTTATGTTGCATTTATTTTGATATAAAGGTGGTATAGAACATACCTATATATTATTTTAAAAATTAATGTTCTTACGCCAAAATAACATTTTTAAGCATATTTATACAATAACTATATGTTTCTTTTGTTTTTTTTTTCCTGTATATACTTCTCTACTATATATATAGTGCTCTATCATCCGACTATTATGGGTGCCCATAACATTATTGGGCAAAGTGAAGCTTGGTATTCTACCAGCTCCCTAGCCAAGCGTTATAGATTCGAGAGTGCAAGCAATTTGCCTATATATCCACAGAGGCCAGGAGAGAAGGATTGCGCCCACTATATGCTCACACGAACCTGTAAATTTGGAGATAGCTGCAAGTTTGACCATCCTGTTTGGGTTCCTGAGGGTGGAATCCCAAATTGGAAAGAGGTGACCTTTATTATCTTTATATGTATGATCATTATATATTATAAGATATGTTTATATAATTTCGTTATGGGAATTTTGATGAGAATCAGTAGCTTAAAGCTTAACAGATACATGTTTAAATTTTTAAAAATAATAGGTACTTCTAACTACTGTAATTCTTACCTAAATGAGTGAGCGATTAGACTATTCTAGCTTGTCCTTTTGGTTAGTATTTTTTTTTTTTTTTTTTTTTTAAATGTGTCCTAAAAATAGCTTTCACACTTTATGCACACTATGTTTGATTTTATTCGCTAGCAGTTTTGGACGAATATTGTTATAACACTATCTCATTAGGGCATCCTCCATTCATAGTAGCATTAAACTGTTCCTTTGTTGGCTTTTGGGAAACATATTATACTACCTTTTTATTTGTATCCATTTTAATGTGATTTTCCCTATGAAAATTTTTCATTTTTGAATGTATTTATTTGTTATTGCGCTTATAATTGTCTCCTCTTTTCTTTTCTCCTTAAATTTTTTTTTCCTTGTTAACGAAAGAGCATGCTGCAAGTATTCTAGGGAACTTGGCTATGAAAATCTGAAAGGTTAGTGTGCTTGTGAACAGACATGTCTATGACAGAATATAGTTGTACAATTATGAGGTTGCTAGGAATTTTATGCTAGAAATGTCTCATAATTTCTATTTTCGCAATTATTTCACCACTTGTGGTTCTACAAATTAGTGAACAAAAATAATAGCTCTATACCGTGTTTATATTAGATGATGGAGCACCAAATACATCCTCTGTCCATGCCAGCCTTTCGAACTTCCTGTCCATGTCAAAAGTGCTAGGCTTATGCCCACTGTACAAATCATAGTTCTTTTTTTTTTTCCAGGTGGATTTTGGTTCACCTTTGACTGACTTTTATGTGAAAAATTTGAACTGTAGACTGAATCTTTAAACTTGTGTGGTAATGATTTTTTTTTGGGTAGATTAATAAGCGTTATTTTATGATTAAATCTGTTAAATATGATTAGCATTGCCATTATAAGCAGCTTAGCCTGGATGGTAATAGAAACATTAATGTTATCTGACAAATCTTTTCAGAAATTTACAGGGGATGGGTTAATTGCATCTTTTTTTATTGTGTTCTTGCAAATTGTGTAGAACAACATGTGTCCTAAACTTACTGTGCAATTTGCAATTATAGTCTTATGCTTTAGCTGAGGTGGACTTGTTAGTAGGCCATTAAAATTGATTTAATTATATGCAAATAAGCTTTTCAATATGACTATTTTGGAAGAATATGTAAACGTTAGAATGTGTATAATGATGATAGACCACCAAATCCACCAATATGCAAGCTTAATTTTATTTTATTTATAAGTTATTTTAGTTTTTTTACGTAATTGGATGGGTTTGGGCAGCCTAGCCATGATAAAAACCAATAGCAAAGGTACATGCTAAACTATTGCTAATTCGAGCCCTTTTGGGTGATTGACCCTTTTAGAAGTTGTTATTAGCAATATTTCTAATAAAAGGGATTCACATTATCATTTTTCTGAATATTACAAAGATGCTGTCTAGTGGATTATGGTATATTTGTGGCATATTGCTATGAGTCTACATATTTTGTTTCAGGGTCCATCTTTTGTTGACTAACCCTTATAAAAATTAAGTTATTTGCAATACCTAGCTATTAGAAGAGTTTGCATTATCATTTTCTGAGTAGTAGAAAAAGTTAGTGAATTTGATTAAAATATATTTTAGGCATATTCCTTTACATTTAGAATTAGTATAATGTTGTTTCATAAATATGCTCCTTTTAACTCCATGCTTGAACCCTATCTCTGCTTATAGCTGTTGTACCGGAGAGTCTGTTAATCTGCAAAATTTGTAGCAAAAGGGGTTAACTTTTTGCCGCTTGTTACCTTTTTGAGACATTTGGAACATCCTTTTAATAATTCATGAACTAGAAATTACAAAAGTGCTTCTGGAATGTTCATTTACCAAGCGTTACACATACCGACTCATATAAACACAACACCATTGCTTGAAACTCCTATAAGTTTCTTATTGGAGAACTAAGCAGCTAAGAACTCATCGAGTGATCAAGCATTGATTGCCCATGATATTGCCAAAGGAGACTTGTGCTAGGTTTTGTCTTTTTGTGAACCTCTCCATCAAAACCAAGAAGGCTGAGGAAATGTATTCCTTTATCCCATACAATATGTTGTTTGCTGGTCAAGGCTTCTGAGCCAAATTAGTTTGCTGTATGTATTATTATTTTACAACATCAAAATACTTTGTTATTTGCCCAAGTTAACAATTTCTGTACAAATTTTCAGTTACTTTGTAGAGTCATAGACATACATTATAAGAAGAGTTCTACATTAACTTTCATCCTTAAATATTTTTGGAGTATTTCAATTATTTCAACTTTGGATCATAGTTCCCCCTACTATTTACTAAACAAAACGTTTTTACTTGTCATAAATGATTTTTGCATTTGCATTTCAATTTTAAAGTAGTTGTTTTTCCAGTTATCAAATAAAACCAGTAGACCAAAATCCCAAATGAGAATAAATGACCAAAAAACTAACTGATTGATGTCCATTCGAGTGGTATAATACTAGTTCTGAAATGCATATTATTTCAGGCATTGGGGTTCAATTTATGTTCTTGCCACTTCTACAGCCTTATTTCTTCATCAATGCTTTCTTCTGTTTAAGAAACTTCGTTGAATTTTTCTATAAAAATTTTCTTTTAAATCCTTCGTTTTTTGTTTTTTTCTTTCCAATGGATTGATTTTTTTGATTGACTCCCATTTGGTTTAGCTATTAGTGGATAGCTAGTAGCTAATAATTGTTAGCTGATAAATGTCAAAACGTTTGGTAAATATCTGCTTCTTGTTTGTTGTTGTTATGTCAAATGACCATTAAGGATATAATTTATTTATTAGCATATGTTTTTTTTATTTTGATTTTTAGTGTACTATATAAATTAAATAATAATGGAAATTTTAATTAAAAAATAATTAATTTTGTGCACATGTTTGTAAGAAACAAAAATATTTTTTATTTGTAAATATATATGTTGAGGGTGGCTTTGGTGTAAGAAAAAGTTGCTCCACTTTTGACTTAAGAGTTCATGGGTTTGAGCCACGAAAATAGTCTCTTTGCAAAAGTGGGGGAAGGTTACATTTATAAACTCTCTCCAGAACCCTCAAACATGAGATGCTTTGTGCACTCTTTTTATAAATGTATACATTATTGTTTTTTTGACTGAAAGGTATATTGTATAATTAGTCAAGGCATTATTTTAAATATTTTATTAACTATTTATAATTGTTAAGAAGATAACAAGTATAAATAAGTAACATAAAAGGTCAATGTGGAAAAGGAAAGCCTACTTCGTAGTAGTTTGTATTGCAAATTACGAGTATATTAGAAATACAATTCAATTCAAAGAAGTAATTGACACCAATATATAGGTAACCCTTGATTGAAATATGGAGAAACAAATATATGTTAGTTTGTTGTGTTTTCTAAAACTGGTTCTTTTGACTAAACAAAAAGTACTATTAGCAATTGACAAAAAGCTTCAAAGTAAAGCTAATGGGAATGATAATTGATAAGGACTCCAGTTTGCTATTAGCTGTTGTTGTTTAGAGCTTACCAAATGGCTGTGATCCAATTGTTAACTATAGAACAACTATTAGCTGCATCCAATAGCTAAGCCAAAATCCTCTAACTTACTTTTCAATCCTTCTTATATCCTTCTCTTCTTTTTCGTGTTTTTGTGTTTCCTTCTACTTTGTCATCATTTATAGTGTTTGCTATGTTCGTAGTCCTATCTTCACTTTTTTTTATTGAGAATTTTTTAGATCCTCTAATATATTTACAGCTTAACTAGTTTTTTATGCTTGGGCAATTTTTGAATACATGCGGTGGTGGCGTTACTTTTTCTTAAATACTCTAAAATGCATACATATTCTTTGATAAGGTTTATGAACCAAGAAACTGATTAAGCAAAATTATTAAATTCAGCTGACTGATATTATTTGTTCACTGGAAAGCATGTTGCTTGCAATTCGAGTAACATAGTTGTAGCCTTAATGTGCGATATATAGTTATTTCTTTTTATTGTTGTTTAGGTGCCCCTTATTGCTGAAATGGAATCCCTTCCTGAGAGGCCAAGAGAGCCGGATTGTCCGGTAAGTGGTGGTTCAATTAGTTGCTCCTTTTCTTGTCTGTTAAATGCAGGCTTGAACTACTTACTATTTTTATATGCTCAATCATCTTGTAGTACTTCCTAAAAACAAAAAGATGCAAGTATGGTTTGAATTGCAAATTTAATCATCCGAAAGACAAGTTGGCTTTGGTATGTGCTATTGTAGTAGATTTCTATGTTCTTTTCCATGGGTTATCCTCTGTTAATTATATAGTTGCATTCATTGTTGTAGTTTCAAGGTGGTTCAGAGGATAATGATGGTTTTGCCTTACCGGAGAGGCCGTCAGAGCCCACATGTGCAGTAAGATCTTATTCTTCTAATTTTTTTCTCAATAATACTTACTATAAAGTTGCATTAAACTTGCTTATTATGGTGTTAAACAGTTCTATATGAAGACTGGGAAATGCAAGTTTGGAGCAACATGCAAATTCCATCATCCAAAAGATATCCAGATGCAATTTGGACAAGAGACTAATAACACAGTGCAGATTGGATCAACAGTTACTATGGAAGGAACAACTGGAGATTTCAATGTGGTTAAGGCTTCCATTTCATTGACCCCAGCCTTAGGTCATAATTCCAAAGGACTTCCAATAAGACTGGTAACCTAATCTTAGTGAATGCTTATAGTAAATGGCAGATGAGTCATTGCAGTGTTCTTGTGCATTGTGTAATTTGACATAACTTCAAAGGAGCTTCTCTTTCCCAAGACGAGTAAAAAATTGTTGAGAAGAGTAAAGAAGTGGCTCAATCTTAGTGCATATGATAATGCATTTTAGCCTTTAGCTATTTGGCGTAAATGAATTTCATAAAATTTTGAGGAATTCATTTGTAAATCTGCAGTTGAGGTGTTTGGTATAATTTTATTTGGAGTTCTAAATTTTAATTCTGTGGAGTAAGTTATTCTCGAGTCAAATTCTACCAAGTCGTTAGAATTTGCTAATGAACTCCAAAGTCAAAAGAATACAAGCTAATAAAGTTAATGAATTGTAAAAACAGGCTAATAAAATACATATTTAAAATAAATTATACGTTCAATCTCGACATGAAAATTCATTTGTCAATGATTCTTTTAGTGAATCATTTGCAAATCGAATTAATTTCGTATTCATTTAATACAAAACACTGTTAAAGAAATAATAATAAATAAAGTAATTATGAAAAGAATACGACAAATGTTTGAAGTACGATAAGCTGAGCATGAAAATGCAGCTGTTCTACTCTCAATTAATCTATAAAAGGAGGGAATGGGAATGGGGAGTCCATTTCCCATTTCGTTCTGCATACTACACATGGACTTGAAGAATTACAACTACTTTTGGGGTTCCTTTACCTTTAAGTTTTAGGATTAGATTGGCTCTTTAAATACTATGATTTTAATGCTTTATTATTAGATTTCAGTTAGTAAAAATATGAGCAATTTTATGCTCTTATTTTAAGTTGTGTGATGCAATTGTAACCCTAGGAAGCCCTAGGAAGTGTGGGCTTCCTTGATATGATTATGTATTTTATCCTATTATTATGATGCTAACAGTTCTATTTTACTTGTTTGATTTATCCATTATTTTCTAGAAGAATTCAAAGAGGGTAGATTTGGTGTAATGATAAACTTGTGACTTGAAGTTTATAGGTTTGAGTAACAAAAACCTGTCCACAAAAAGTAGGGAAATGTTGCATACATCAACGCTTCCCAGAGCACGCATGTGGGATGCTTCGTGCACTAGATAGCCTTTTTTTTCCTAGAAGAATTCAGACATGCCAGTCTAAATTTAGGTTCTAATTATTGATTTCTACAAGCCCTAGCCCTAATCTCCTAAAGTCCAAGTTTTCCTAAGCTGTCCTATGTCAAGTAGATTAGGAATTGTTGGTTGGTCTAATGTAATGTGCATGAATCTAAGGCCTAGTAAAAGCATAGGGTTACACACAAGTCCATTCGTAAAGGTCAAAAAGATTTATTATTATTGAAGGGCCTCAATTTGAAGTCATTAGGTCAATTCTCCCTAATCATATCATATCATATCATATCATAATCATGCCTTTGGTTTAGAACTATATATGACAATACAAGGTTTCATACTAGTATAGAGTAGAGTATGACCTTGGGAAAATCATACCTCAAAAGCTAGCCGTTGAAGTTGGAGACCCTTAGTTCATATAAACTCCACATTGAAATCGATACTTCTAATGTATGATCCAAGACAAGTCCCCGTTGCAACTTGGATCCTAATAAATACTATGAGCAAGGGTTCCCATATCATGGATAAGTGTGGGTAACGGAGTTAGTCCCACCACATTGGCGCCTAAATGGTGGTGTTAGGTAGGAATGGCTCTCAAATCTTAGTGGACAGATGGCCAATATGTTTACTAGATGAATGTTGTGGAGATGTAGATATTAAGATGGATCTGTGGTTACACAAGATTTGACAAGATTAGAAATGACCACATCCGACAAAAAGTGCAAATAACATAAGTTAGGGATAAAATAAGACATATGAAATGATTGGGTCATGTCTTACGTAGACCTTTATGTGCTTTAGTTCATAAGTGTGATACTATGGTGGTGGGATGGTGTTGCATGGTGAAAAGGTAAGCCTAGAACCATATGGAAGAAAGTGGTTGTAAAATATCTAATGTTTGTTGACATTAGCATAGATGCAGCTTTGATTAAAGCAGAATGAAGATCAAAGTTTCATATAGCCGAGTTTGGGTTTAAGGTTTAATTGTTGCTGTTATAGTTAGGGGTTGTAAACAAATTGAGTCGAGTTTAGACTTGCCAGGCTTGAAGGTCGGCTCAGTAGAATTCAGCTCGCCTTGAGCTCAACTCGAAATTCGACGAGCTCGACTTGAGGCTCGAGTTTAACTTAAAAAAATTTAACAGCTCGAAGGTTGAGTAAGCCTAAAATAAATATTATATGTATGCATGTATAAAAGTTCGACAAAGCTCGGCGAACTTTCAAGTTGAATATCATCAGGCTTGAGCTTGAACAGCTTGCAAGCTGGTTCAGCGCATTTGCATCTTTAGTTATTGTATTTGGCCTTCCAACCACTAGCTATCTACAACTTACTATAACTGTTGAACCAAACTAGCCTACTTCTAAGTTTCATTTCAAGTTGTAGTGGTTTGATTTCTAAAACCCAAAAAAAAAAAAAAAAAAACAGAAGAAAGAAGCATTTGGTGGGTATTATTTAATTTTTTAGGGTCGGGAGGAGGGTGTGGATGGAATTTTTTTAACATAAATATTACTGATGTTCCAGTTCTTCTCTTTCACATATTATAATAGCTTTTCTATTTTGTTTTTATACATATATATATATATTCTTTTTATTGCTAAAATGTAAAATGTTTCTATACAAGCATTACATTAAATCCCTAATCATACCCTTAACCATCCTTACTGCAAAAGAAAAAAGTTTAGAGGATAAAAGATCTAATTGCCTTTTCTTTATTTACCATGAAAAACTAACATGGACTGATTTGATTATGTCTCCTAACCTGAACTGTTGTTAATAATTTGATCCTTTGGTTCTTACAGGGAGAGGCGGATTGTCCATTCTACTTGAAAACTGGCAGGTTTATAATCGCCTATTTATGCCTGACATTTTTGTGATAAACTAATTGGAAAAATAAAAAACTTCACTTATTTATTTATTTTTCCATCAGTTGCAAGTATGGTGCCACATGCCGCTACAATCATCCTGATAGGAATGGTATGCACACTCTGGTGCTTTTAGTTTAAGGCTACAGATGCCGAATTGTAATATCTTTGAAACTCATCTTCAGTACTCATTCTTTAAATTTTAATTGCCTATTTTCTTCAATACTCATCTTCTTTCCATTCTTTAAAACTTATTGTATGAGTTAAATTCTGATGTTCTTTTTCAGCAATCAATCCACCTGCTGCTGCTATAAGTCATCCCATTGTAGCCAATCCTGCTGCTAATTTGAACATTGGAGTTATTAATCCAGCTGCCTCTTTATATCAAACTATTGATCCTAGATTGGCTCAGCCAATGGTAAATTTGATGTCATAGACATATGCAGTGTTCGATTGTTTGCATGAAGTCATGTGTGCGTATGTGTAGGTGTGGGTGAACATATGTAGATTCCAACAGGAACAATAACTGTTTCTCCTTCTTTTTTTTTCTTTTCTTTTCACAAGTGGTAAAAGTTCAGAAATTATGATCACAAAACAGTGGTCTTTAGGAATTTTTGCATTTCATCCAAAAATGAATCATGATTTAGGGATGATGGTGTTTATTTGAATTTAGGGATGACTGTTACCTGATCAGGACCACTGTTTAGTGTTTTTGAGTTAGTATTCTTGTTAGTATTATTATTGTTACTATTATTATTATTATTTTGGGTGATAGAAATTTTTATGATAAATGTGCTGTTTTCCATTGTTTGGTTTAAGTTGTAGCAATAAAAATCAAGTGCCTGATGGTCAAATTCCTCTAACCTTTTTATACCTTTATGTTTTTTGAATATTACTTATATATATATATATATATATATATATATATATATATATATATATATATATATAACTGAATGCCTAAATTATGTCCAAATTAACACTTCCCTCAACTTTTGAGAAATAATTATAATGTCCCTAATTTTTGATTTACTTGCTATTGGGTTCTTTCATACAAGATGTCAGCATATTTCATCTAAGAAATAAGCATATTACATTTAAAAATGTGTATGACCCATGGTAAAATACTGACTTTTTAGATAGAAGAATCTGATACTAAGTAAAATAAAAGCTGGAGATGTTATAGTTATTTTTTGAAAGTAGACAGATTTTAAGTGTTAATCTGAACATAATTTAAGGACCTAATTATATTTTACTTCTTCTTTTTGGTCAATTGTATCCCAATTTGAAAATTCAGTGTCAATTGTACTCCAAGTCAAAATTTGAAAAAATAAAAATTATTTTCATATTTTCAAATTAGTTTTTTTTTTCTTCTTCCTTTTTGTATTTTTCAGAGTATATATGGAGACAAAGATTCATGTAGCAGGCCTTAGTTGTTGTTAGAATATATATTGTAATTATGATTGTAGTTATTGTAGAATTTCCTATATAGTTATAGCTAGGATCCTATATAGTTATAGTTAGGATCTATTACCATATTTGTATCAATCTCGATCCTATTTAAAGCCTAATATGCTTGAAGGAATAATCAAGCAAAGCTTCAAAACCTCTCTCTAATTTCTTAGTTGTTACCTATTTTATGCTTTGTTCTATTTATTAATAGACCAAATGATTTTAAAATTTCGCTTAAAAAATTTTTTTCTATGAAAAGTATTTCAAAACAATTTTTTTTTTTTTTTAATTATACTTTGCTTTACATTTATATTAATTGATCGGAGTGGATATGAGAAACAAAGGATTCATATGGCCAATCCTAGCTAGTTTGGGGCTAAGGCTTAGTAGTTGTTGTAGCTTTTAGTAATGTTACTATCATGTTACTTGTAAGGTTTTGCTTTGAAATAAGATGGTTTTTTGCAAAATAAGTTCCATAATTTTGCTTTGGTACTTACACAATTTATAATTGCAGCTGGGAGTGGGATCCATTATCTACCCTCAACGACCTGGACAGACAGAATGCGATGTATGCTTCTACCCTCATCATTGGATTTGGGATTCTGTATGACTATTTTGTGAAATATTGCATGTAAAATTTGACTTCCGTTTGGAGGCAGTATTTCTGCTTCTGTTGCGAGGAGCAACTAGCATTGTTTTCTTTTTTCTTAGTATGGATTCTTCCAAATTTTTGTGCCTAGTTTCCTTGATTCATTTATTATATTTATTCTTTTTGCCATTTTCAGTTCTACATGAAGACTGGTGAATGCAAGTTTGGAGAAAGGTGCAAGTTCCATCACCCTATTAATCGTTCTGCACCAACACAAGCTGAACAACAGGCTGTTAAGCTCACTCTTGCAGGATTACCTAGGCGAGAGGTATGGATTAGTGCTATGCTTTTAGAAATTCACTATTTACATTATTTGGCAGTATGGTGGAATCAATTTCTTTGATAAATTATGGATTTTTCCTTTGTTTCTTTTGGGTCAGGGATACTGGCTTCGTCAGTTAACCATATAACTAATTTAGCTAATTTGCATGTTTTTATTGTTAGTATTTTTTTTTTTTTTTTTGGTAAAAAATACAAGCAGTTAACATTTCCACGAGTGCATAAATTAATGTATCTTTTTGGTCTTAGCTATCTAACATCTGTTTTCCCTCTGTTACTATTCTATTTGTTTCCTATTTGACATGATGAAGACCTTTGGTTGTAGCCAAGATCTGGTCACCCTGTTGCTGCGCCTTTAGTCTATTAAACTTGAGGGTATTTGTCGCATTTTGTGTGCATATAACACTTGAAATATATTATTGAATGGGGTGGTACCCCTTCTACAGGGTGCAGTTCACTGTCCATACTACATGAAGACTGGTACATGCAAATATGGTGCTACGTGCAAATTTGACCATCCGCCCCCTGGAGAAGTCATGGCAATTTCAGCATCACAAGGAATATCCTCTTTTGATGGTGAAGATGATGTGTAAAGAGGCTGCAGCTTTAACTTTCCAAGTGCAGTAGCAGCGAGGCTCTGAGCATGGATGATCCTTCTTCTGGACCTTTTTGGCTTGTAATTTTATTGATTTTTCGTCGGGTATTTGTCGGAATATAGATCAGATGTGTCTAATCTGCAAAATGAATGTAATTCACCTCTTCACAAATGAACTTGAGGAACTTTGTTGTTTGTATTCTAATTTTCTTGTAAGCAAGAGGAATATTTTGTGTTGCAGTTAGGTAACTTTAAAAAGAAAAAAGAAAAGAAAAACTTCGAAGCGACTCTCAAAGAGTTTTTATATGGTCTGGCCACTGCTGGAGTCCACTGGTCTTAGCATGTACCTTTTGCTCTAATTATGAAATACAATTCTTAGAACAATTCTCAATCGGACTGTTGTGATGGCATTTTGGAAATATTAAAAATAATATCTTTGAATGCATTTGGGAAATACGAGAGAATGCCAGGCTTGATTTTCAAATTAAACACTTGTCATCTTGGTCTCAATTCTTGATAAAAAGATTCCTACTAGGAAACTCTTTTCTGTGGATCCATCTGCCTCGGCCGAGGTCTTCTATCAAGAATGACCGTGTAGTCATAGGATCTTATCCTTGTTTATTGAAAGTATGAGTCCCCTCTTGGCTGATCATTTACTTGTTTATTGAAAGTATGAGTCCCCTCTTGGCTGATCATTTACCTCCTCCATACGATTGATTAAAATCAACACATGTCCATATATACATACATACTTGGCACACGTATGAAAACAATATTAAACCCTAACCACCTATACGCGGGATATAGTGTCACCTCAGATCAAAATATGACATTTAAGGATTATAAATAAATAAATAAATATTTATACATGCCATAGACTGCTAAAAGCACTAAGTCTGACCACTAATTAAAAACTTTAATCATAACAATACTATCCTAGAAATGCATTAATCTAAAATTAGAAATCTATGGAAAACCTGCAAGAGTTTCTCCTAAAATCTTAATATTTTTGCATTTAAAACCTGTTTGAGAAACACTTCTATAATTTTCAACATCATCTCTACATCATTATATCCTCAATCAACTTTATGCTTCTCATTTTATGGCTCAACATTCATAATCAATCCATTCATTATATAATAATTACTAGTCATGCATAGCTTATTAAAAATCCTCCACATATATAAGGCTCATAAAAATCATAATAAATCTGTGTTACAGACCGATAATTGCTTGTACATGTAAAATATAACTATACTTTTATTCAAATAGAAAATCTTCTACTCAAAATATGGAGAGTAACCCTAATTTTGGAGCAGGTCCCAAAACTTCTCTAAAGACGACTACTCTCTAATACCTACACATGAGAAAACTTAACGCATTAAGCTATAGGCTTAGTGGGTAAACATGTTGACCATGAATTTAGCACCAAGCCCTAGAAAATTTCATTATGGTTCCAACGACACGAGGATTAGCCCGATCAGACGTCGTTTAGGCCTCGAATGAAATTCTAGAAGCCCGAAAATCCTGAAAACAATTAAAATGGGCATTCAGGTAATTTGCCCTGATCGGTACTGACCAGCCCGATGTTCGTACCGGCCACCTCCCAATCAATACCGGCAAGGGCTCCCAGAACATCCCTCACAGTACCGGAACTGACATTGTAACGCCCCAAAATTTTTGAATCTTAAAATGATATTATTTTATCGGGTAATGAATGATGCTACAGAGAAGGGGATAATATTTTATTTAGATCCGAGGAAGATATTGAGTATAATTAACTATGAATGGATAGTGATTTACCGGTCTGTGAATAGTACTACCGGTCCGGGAATCGGTATTATTTTGGTCCGGAAAAATTACTATATATGTTTTATATTTTCTTTAATATTTTTGGAGTATGTATACATGATTTTTATGGGTGGAAAGTAAGTAATGAATATTTTTGGAGAATTTAGATAATTAGTGAATAGTGAATTATGATGCTTTATTAATTAAGGAAATTTGAGAAATTATTTTTATGGAGTAATTTGAGAAATTTGTGGAGATAAATAATATTTTGAAGGAATTGAATTGGAGAATATTTTTAGCCATTAGATGAGATTACTTTTAACTTAATCTTAGCCATCCAATTGTGGAAAAAGACCAAAACACCCTTAGTTGCTTTATAAAGATCAACTCCAATAATTGAGTAACCACTTTTTCTCTTCTTCTTCTTCTCTTCAACGCCAACTTCCTCTCCTTCTTCTCTTTGTTTTTCTTCAACTTCTACTTGCTAAATCCACCAAATTCACCTCATCCAACTTGATTTAAGTAATTAATCTTTGAGAGTGAAGCTAGAGAAGTGATTTTTGGTGACTAATTTCAAGAAATTTGGAGATTTTCCTACTTGGGTCAAAGGGTGGAGGATCTTCTACCAAAGAGAAGGGCAAGCTAAGGCTTAAAGAGTTTTAGTTAAGCTTGTTAGAGCTTGTTTTTAAGGTTAGTGTTCATAAACACAATTCCTTTATTAAAATTTTTGATTTTGTGAAGTGTATACTATTTTGTGAAAATTTGGAATTTTATATGAAATGATTTGATTATTGAACTTTGGTGGTATAAATGTGTTCTTGGGAGATTTCTAAGCATGCCTATATGTTGAATTGATGAGGAAAACATTTTCTTCTTCATTTTCCAAGAGTGGTAGAATCTATTGATGAATAAGGCCTTAAGTTTTCTTGTTATTCTTTATTGGTTTATGCTCTTAGGATGATGTTTGATGAGTATTTAGTATGTGGTAGAAATCTCTACCTTGTATCTTTGTCTTTCATGTTCCTTTCATGGTTAAAGTAAGCTGAATTTGGGAAAAAGTGTTATTGGGTGAGATTAAGGACTAGTTTTCGACCATTTCTATTTTCCATTTGTGTCTGAGTCCTTCATGAAAGTTGTAGGTCTACTTCTTAGCTTTCCAACCCATCCTCTTGTGTCCAATTTAGAGATACAGAGCTCAACTTATGGCTGAAACACCCAAACGGACTCTGTTGTGTCGGGCCACATGCATCACTGAATTGAGTGCCCATTTTGACCACTATAATGACAAGATTAGGTTCTGAGTTCGTCATAAAAGTTGTTGTCCTGTTTCTTGAGACTTCTCTCGTTCTAGATTGGTTTAATTTGAGTGTTTGGTTAAGTAGGAATGCAATAAACATTGGACTTGGTTCTGCTAAATCAGGTCTGATCTGTTGGTCTGTGTTCCTAGCTTTTGTTTGCTATCTTACCGATTGATCTGGGCTATGTCCCTTCATAAAATTTGTAGCATTTTGTCTTATCTTTCTAATGAATCTGATTTCATTAAATTTGGAGATCTATAACTGAAGTTATGTCTTAAAAACACAACAAAGGTTAAGGTTATTTTAATGCTGAAAATTTTCTATGCCTTGAATCATAGGTTTATTTGGATAAATGTATGTATGAATCATGTGTGATGAGGTTCTCTTGATTATTTGTATTTTTGAGGATTGATTTGACCAAAATAAGATATAAGTTTGAAAAGTGTTATTGTAGATATATTTAAATGGATATAAATGGGCAAAATTGTTGGAAATTTTGGGAAAAAGTGTGGAATTAGTTTAGATAATGCATGATGAGGATAGAAATGGATACCTTGGTGCATAAGAGTTATGTTAATATGCTTGGTTGGAGAAGGAAATTCCTCCCCTTGGTTTTCATTGAGAGGCCAAACCACTCTAAGGTGGTAAGACTTACTTAATTATTTTTTTTGTATGGTATGCTATCTATATATATATGACATAAGTATGATTATTTTGATAATTTTCATATGTTTAGAGTTTAAAAAAAATGGGTATTTAAGGTGTATGTGCTTTAAATTTTGAATAAGGAAAGTATGATTTCATATGATAAGAAGTTTCTTATGATAAATTTCATTATGACTTTAAGAAAGTTTTAAAAGAAAAGGAATTTATGAGAAATTTCCTATATTAAGTAATTATGTTTAAGTATGAAGTTTTTATGAGTCACTTAAGTTCAAAAGTAAGCTTACATGTATGATTTCATATGATAAGAAATTTTCTATGTTAAGTAATTATGTTTAAGTAAGAAATTTTCATGAGTTACTTATGTTCTAAAGTAAGCTTACATTATGAATTTAAGAAGACTAAAGAATAAGACAAGTTTTATGAGAAGTATTATGAATTAAGAATGATTTTGATTTGGGCTCTACTATGCATGATTGAAATGTGGTATGATGAGATTGATTTGGTTATATGAAGCTATGATCATATGCTAGGGTTATCAGCCCTTATAAATAGGCTGACGCGCTTATTTGTGTGATGGGTGTGGCGCTTTCATAGGCCACGATTGTGTGATGGGGGTGGCGCTAACATAGGCCACGATCAAATCTGCTTATGTTCATTCTGTATTAGTACGAGCCTTAACTAAGAATGAAATATTATTTTTGCTATAAAAGAATGAAGACATATTTTTATTTATAATCTTCTTATTGCTTTCAAAGTGTTTGAGTTAAATTAATGTGATTTCGGTATTTATATAGTTGAGCAATTTAAAGCACTTGCGAGACTTTCCTTGGCTATTCTTGTTATTTTAATTATTGGTTATTTAGCACCACCGAGTCTTCTAATCAGTGCGTTGATTTTTATCACGCGCAGGTTAGGAGCAGAGGATGTTTGTCAAGACCAGAGGAGTAGCATCATAGTAGATATACCATTTTGGGTAGGATATTTTGTAAATGGTGATTTTTGGCATGTATATAAAATATTGTGTTATGGAGGTTGTATATACTAAGTGTATAATTTATTAAGAGTTATTATTATTTCAGAAAATAACATCTTATTATAGTTTTGGTGTAGAATGATTATATATTCCTTGAAAAGAGAATGTGTTTCGAATATTGTGATGGCACCTAAGTATATTGATGAATATGAAAATGCTATTGAGGATTTATATAGTTATGAAAATATAGAAGTGTTGTTGTGTCATGATGATTATTTGGAGATGTTGGGAGTTTGGAGTTTAGTTGGGAGTGTTTTGTATTCATATGTTTAGCGAGCTCAGTTTTTAAAGAAAAATTCTTATAGTATTTCTGTAGGATTTTTCCCAATTTATTTTCCAAAAAAAAAAAAAAAAAGAGATGAAAACGAAATGAAATGATTATCTAATAAAAAAAAAACATATTACTCGCTAAACTTGTGAATACTCAATTACTTCTAATTCATAATCTTATTTTATGATTTGTATGTTAAGTTAAGACGGTGTCTGCGGCACCGAATGTGGCATCCATCGTCGGGTCCCACGGGACTGGGCGGAGGGTGTTACAGATATGCTCGGTAAAGGGCAGAGGGTAGTGTAGCCCTATAGATTGGCACTCCTCCCTCATTTGCAAGAACCTCTTATTGCTTGATCGAGTGCTTCTCAAGCATCAACGACTCTATTTCTCCCTTTGTGAATGATTCTAAGGCTATATAGTCCGATTTTGCTCTTCTTCCTTAGTTGAGTTAAAGCCTGACTTGGTTCTCAAAAGTCGATCCTTTCGGCTTTCACTTACATTTTGGTCTTCCTTAGACCAAAGCTATTTACTATAATATAGGACTAAATCGGGTCCTTATGTTGTTTCCGCCCCGCCCCCGAGCGACGCGAAGAACGCTCGATTTTATTTTTGTATATGATTTGGAAACGTTTTGATTTTTATTAAGAAGGTGGTGATAAAACCTTTTTGGGAATGCGATGCCGATAAATCGGTCTTATAAAAACGTTTGAGTCGCTACCCATTATTTTGGCAATGGGACCGTTTCCAATTTTAATTTACAAAAATGACTCCATTTAAACCCAATTTTTATTCAAGGCCAATTATTTGAAAAACTGGTCAGGTGCACCATGTGCGATTCTAGGTAAGGGAATTGGATACGTCGGCCCGTTGGAAGACGATGCCCGGAAAACCGGCCTCTTTTAACCTACGATTTCTAATTGATTTTATTTTTAGAAAAGCCAAATTATTTAATTAAACCCAACCCGAATAAATCGAACCGAGTTCCTATGTGAAAAATTAATTAACCGTCCCAACTAGATTCATTCATTGCATTCATAATAAATCATCATCACATTCACCATTCATCCATAGCAAATATAATTAAAAGACTCGCTATTGCCTTATGGTTAAAGGCGGGCCACAAACCAGATTTAATAATATAATTAACAATAAATAATAAATCCTAAAATCTTATAATCATAGTAAATTAACTTGTTTGATTTGATTAGAACACAATTTGCCCATTATTGATCAATTTTCGAATTAAGATTAGACATTGGCTTAATGACATGAAATTAAAATAAAATAAGAAAAAGCATTCAGGAACCTTAAGACAGTTGCGTCACGCAGTTGTTCTATGAAGAACAGTCGCGTGACGGAACTCTTAGTTATTATCCTGGAACTTTAAGACAGTTGCGTCACGCAGCTGTTCTATGAAGAACAGTCGCGTGACGGAACTCTTAGTTATTATCCTGGAACTTTAAGGCAGTTGCGTCACGCAGCTGTTCTATGAAGAACAGTCGCGTGACGAAACTCTTAGTTTCGCGACGGAACTGTTCGTGACTTTATCAAAATCTCCAGGTGTATTGATTATTTATTCAGAACATAATATTAAACAAAAATGTAAAAACGAAATAAAGACTGTGCGCACGAATAGTTGCGTCACGCGAGTGGTCCAGTCTAGGTGAAGGTCTCTTGGACATGAACAGTTGCGTCACGCAGGTAGTAGCTGTGTGACGCAGCTGCTCTGGTCCGTAACTACCTTTCAAACTACTCTTTTTACGTGTTCTTTTTGTTAACAAAGGTTTAATATAGTTCAGAAATGCTCAAAAATGGGCAAAAAGTTATTTAATCAACACCAAACTAACCAAACACTAAGAAAATAAGATTTTTCACAAATAACAACAAAAAAAATGGAAAAGAAAGGTTTAGATGATTACCTAACCCTCAGATTCGAGGATTGCATGCGTTTTGGATGACTTGAGGATATTACTTCACAGTTCCAGAAGTATTTTAGCACCAAGTTTTAGCAATAAACGTTTCTTTTTTTTCCTTTTCTCTCTTTTTTCTCTTTTTATGTCCCTTTTTTTTTTTTTTTTCAAGTTTTCAATCTACCTTTTTTGATACGGATCCACCACCACCAACCACCTATGGAGCTCAAGGGAACAAGGGCCACAACAATGGCAACCCATTAGCACTTCCTAGTAGACCAATTACAAGGAGCCGTGCAAAGAAGTATGGAGCAACCATGTCCTTACACATTCAAGAACAAGTCACACAAGAGCTCCATGACCTTGCTTTCAACAAGTGCTATGAAGAACTTGAAGGAACACCTAAGTTTCTCACATTAATAGAAGCACATGTTGAGTAGGAACCTAAATTAGTTAGCACGCCCGTGCAAGGTGGCACACCTAGGCCGTGCCCTCGTCTGACTTGCTGAGGAAAACAACTACCTTGAAGCACGGCAGTGCCAAATAGCACACCCCAGACCGTGCTTGCCTCTGCCTCTCACGAGGGAACTCCTACATTGAAGCACGCCCGTGCCAAATAGCACACCCAAGACCGTGCTTGTCTCTGCCTCTCATTAAGTTAGTTAGCTTATTTTGAGTTTTGGCTTTGTTAATGGGTTGGGCCTCCAATATTTCGGCCACCTTGATTAGTTAGCCTTACTTTGTTTAGATTTAGTCAATCTTTAGTGGATTTGGACTAGATATCCAAATCCTTAAGTTGTTATGATTTAGTTAGTCTTATTCTTAGTTGGTTTAGATTTGCTAAATCCTACTCCTTAGCTAACTCTAAATCCTTTAAGGATCTGGATCTCTTAGATTAGTATAAATAGCTTGTTATTTTGTAATTATTAATACAATTATTCAATCAATTAAAAGAGAGATTTTCTTCTTCCATGCCTTTGGCGTGTTCATGTTTTTAGAGAGTGTGAGATTGCATTCTTCTAATTGCATCAAGAATCAAGGTAAACTTATCAATTCATTGTGGCGTTTATCTTATTCTATTACTTTATTATTGGTGTTCTTGCTTCTTTAAGCTTTGGGTGCCATAGAGGGGAATTTATTTAGATCTTTGATCTCTTCCAAAACTTGTCATAGAGTTCATGGAATATATTTCCATAGGGTTCCGCGTCATTTTTAATGGCTTAATCCTCCTCAAGATTACTCACTTGAGTTCTTGGGGAAAACCATAACCGTAATCAAATGTATCTGCCCTAAAATATCAAAAGTCCAGAGAAAATGAGAGAAAAAGTCCCGTTTTTAACCTAAAATGTTGTATTTATATGGGTAGGGCAACAGAACAAAGCTGCGTCACGCAGGTAGTAGCTGCGTGACGGAGCCAAGAGCTGCGTGACGCAGCTTACTTTTCGTACAGTTGTCGCGTATCCATACAAATAGTGCAGGCCGTTACACGGGTGTGTGCCAGGGGTGTCAGCCTGGTTAGAGTTGCGTGACGCAACTATGAGTGCCGTCACGCAGGTAATAGCTGCGTGACGCAACCCTAATGCGAGTCAGACTCCTTTGGACCGGTTCGGTTCAATTTTGGTTAAAACACTTCTGGTTGATCATGATTCTTTATCCCTTATCCTCATATCATCACCGGGTTAGGCGGGGGCATAAAATTACGCGTCAACAGTTTGCCCCCCATTTTATCCTTAATTGTATAAACAATTAATGTTAAAGTGGTCCATTGGCGCGCCTTCCATCTGGCAATCATCCTCAAAGCTCGGTTTGATCGGCTTGGAAAGATGTTGAGTTAATCATCTGGCTACCTTCTCAGCTTGGTTTGATCGGCTTTGTCGGCTCCAGTCGGATTAGTAACAACATTGATTTGATGAAGATACCTTCGAAGCTCGGTTTGATCGGCTTGAAGGGTTTTGATTTGATCATCTGGCCACCCACTTAGCTCGGTTTGATCGGCTTTGTCGTCTCCAGTCGGATCAGTAGAGACATCCTCGAGGCTCGGTTTGATCGGCCCGAAAGACATTGGTTTGATGAAAAGCCTTCGAAGCTCGGTTTGATCGGCTTGAAGGGTTTTGATTTCATCATCTGGCCACCCACTCAGCTCGGTTTGATCAGCTTTGTCGGCTCCAGTCGGATCAGTAGAGACATCCTCAAGGCTCGATTTGATCGGCCCGAAAGACGTTGGTTTGATGAAAAAGCCTTCGAAGCTCGGTTTTATCGGCTTGAAGGGTTTTAATTTGATCATCTGGCCACCCACTCAGCTCGGTTTGATCAGCTTTGTCGTCTCTAGTCGGATCAGTAGAGACATCCTCGAGGCTCGGTTTGATCGGCCCGAAAGACGTTGGTTTTGCCCTGGTCAACTTCGCAATTCACCATCATTGACTGGGGAGAGAGTTTAAACAGCTTCGCAATACAAAATCACTGTTTGGAGGTTGAAATTGTTCTGACTAGCTTCGCAATGCACCATCACTAATCAGTAGGACCTATCGGCTTCGAAAAACCATCACCGGTTGGCCTGAAAAATTGTTCACAAGAAAAAGAGCAATATCTGTGTATAAACAGACCTTGCCTTTTGTTAGAAAAATATTGGAACATCACATGTCCCCATGCATTAATCATGAAATAAAGGATTTGCATCAGGGCAAAAGATTATATTTTTGCCCCCAGTCCGGAATTCATCCCAAGACCAAAAATATTATCTTTTAAGATAACCTTGAAAACTTTATTTTTCAGGTGTACCTTTCCTGATGCAGGGTTTGAAAGAAAAACTTACCTGAGGGTATCTGATGATTTTGCCCCCTGTGTGGCGAGTAGATGGAATTGTTGAAATATGTGAGCCGCACACCGACTCCAAATTGATTTCTTCTTCTTTTTTTTTTTTTTTTTTTTTTTTTTTTTTTTTTTGGATTTTTGCTTTATTCCTGTACAAAGAAAACAAAGCCACAAAAACAAAATGGAAGCATCCCACTCGCTTGCAAGAGTGGTCCACCTTATTAACACAGGCATAAATGGAGGTATCCCACTCGCTTGCAAGAGTGGTCCACCTTATTAACACAGGCATAAATGCCCACATACATTGTTCCAGAATTAACAAAAGACAATAATCCGGAAGCTAAGCGAAATCATATAAACAAAAAGGATTTACACTCTTGAAAATGATGGAGTGACCATTCTATCACCTGCAACATTCAGAAAGAGATAAAAATGTGCAACTTCTTCATGTATGCATGAGCTTATTGAAATGCTAGGGATTTTTGTGCATGGTCTTTTCTTTATTGATCCATCCAAGGAAACCACCGACAAAATAGCATTTGACTTCCTAGTCACCGTCTAGAAGAATCCCATACCCAGGCATGATCAACAGCCAAAACAATCTTCAAAATAGACATGCAGTCATGCGATTATAATTTAACAAATTTGCCTGTTTTGCGAGGCTATCAATTCCCCCACACTCAGCTCTTTGCTTGTCTCAAAGCCAAACATTCATCCTTTTTTATGTTGACCATGTTTATTTGTACTCGTTGATTTGGACTTCTAAAGTAATTTACCAAAAGATAAGAGATTGATTTGATTTTGAATCAAGTATTCCAAGTGAACATGGCATCTAAAACTTCAATTTAGTAAACAAAATCTAAAGTTTAAAAATCTATTCAAACTTTAAAACATAGGATAGGCAATTCTCCTTCCTTAGAATGCAAAATAGGAAGTACTTAGGACAAGTTTAGCGCACATATAGTGTTTCTCATCTCAAGGCATTTTTAGGTAGCCTATCTCTATCACACAAAGTGGTTGCATTTTATGCTCCGTACCACTTGCACTGCATTTTTTTTATGGGAATATAAGCAAAAAGTGGTTGCATTTTATGCTCCGTACCACTTTTTATTAGAATGGATTTCCGTTACTCCCTCGATCTTGATTTTTCTCTCACAATACCCTCATCCTTTATTGACTTGAAACATGTAACATCCCTTCCCAGTCCACCCGTAAACCCGAATGAACCGAACCGAGACGCTACAAACTGGTTGACTTTATGTCTTGTCATGCTGATATCATAATGTATATGGAATATAATATCATGCTGATGTTGTTTACAATAATAATGTAATTTATATTTACAAGACATGATACTAATGTTAAAATGAAATGGGCCCAACTGTGTGCCCTGTACATGCCATAAAAAGGGTAGACAAAAATACACATCCGAATGAGTAGCTACCCTGAAGACTGAGTCTTCTACAGATGAACTGCAGCAGTTGCAAGCTGACTCTCTACGGTCCAAACTCAAAACCTGCGAGTTAAACAGGTAACTCGCTGAGCAAATAAAGCTCAGTGGATATCTCAGCATATAAAGAAACAATTAAACACATACATAGATAGAAATAAGCATGTAAATGCATATGGATAATTAAACCTATAAGCACATATATCATGATAATTTCCTTATACCTTGATTATCTTTCGTACTGCTTATAATACTGTATGATTCATGATATGTTATGTCAATATATCTATATGGCTCCACAAGGTTATAGTGAAACCGAAGTGATAAGAAAACTGTATGAAACTGGATGAATACTGTATGCTTGGCTGCTATGGCCCGTATATAATCATATCCACTCAACGGCCTGTAGCCGGAGTATCAAACTGTATGGGGTGCAGATCTGCTATCCTATGTCACGACATAGCCTTATCTACATGGTTTCTGCCTAACCTCAATGGAGCCTAATGTTGGTATGTCAATAATATAACAACAACATCATATTCATAGTTCATAACTTCATAATTCACAATGTTTATTTGATTTCACATCATTTGTATGCTTGCATGTTGTTTTAATACATGTTCTAACGTTGTATTCTTGTAGTAAAATGATTGGAGGCATACGAGTTGAGCAAAGGAATCCAATTGCATAGAAAAAGAAGTCCAAAAATGCATGAAAACACAAGTCGCGAGCGCGCAGTGCAAAGTCGCGAGCGCGAGAAGTGCAAAATGAGAGTCAGTGTGTTATCGGGCACAAGTCGCGAGCGCGCAAATGAAAGTCGCGATCGCGTATAGCACCAAATGAGAGTCAGAGAGTTTCAGGTGAAAGTCGCGAGCGCGTAAATGAAAATCGCGGTCGCGTACAGTGCAAAATGAGAGTCAATGTGTTATCGGGCACAAGTCGCGAGCGCGCAAATGAAAGTCGCGATCGCGTACAGCACCAAATGAGAGTCAGAGAGTTTCAGGTGAAAGTCGCGAGCGCGCAAATGAAAATCGCGGTCGCGTACAGTGCAAAATGAGAGTCAGTGAGTTTCAGGCACAAGTCGCGTCGCGTTTCCCAACCTGCACAGTCTGTACTCTTTTGGTCATATCTCTCAATATACAACTCCGATTTGGATGATTCAAAAACCCATGTAAAGCTAACACATAGAGGAACAAATAACTCTTCTATAACACTTCCTAATTCCATCATTAAATGGGGTCAAAATCAAGATGAAGTTACTGGTAAAATTTCCAGCAAAACCTGTTTCAACATAAACTCACTATTTACTTCATTTATTCAATACCTCCCCTGTTTATCCCCGTTTCTCCCCCATTTTCTCACCATTACCAGTCCTCCCACTCAACATGAAGCAATATTGTCTCATTAACAACACACCACACAAATTCTCATGGAAAGAAAATGGTAAATGAAAAGAGATATCAAACCTTTACTCCAAAAAGCTTGAGCTCCTCTTTAACTTCTTTTCTCTACTACCTTTGAACTCCCTTCTCCTATACACATCATAATTCTTATAACTTATCTACAATATAGCTCAATTAGAGGTTGAATAATATAAAGCTTCAAGAAATTCTACTTACTTGGAGAAAATTGAGGTTGCCTTAAACTACCATGAAAATGGATGGAGAAAGGAAGGAGATGAAGAAGATGAAGATAAGGATGAAAATGGGAAAGTGAAAATGATTATCACGGGTAGGCCATCAAGATATCAAGACAAATGATGTGAAACTTCCTAAATGGTACCTCAATTGTCAAAAGGCTATAACTTAATACCCAAGCTTGATCTTTTAATGCAATTAAATCCTAACCCTTATACTTTGACCTTTTTCTCTCAATCAAGTAAGTCCACTTATAATCCCATTCTACCCCAACCGGGTTTGGTCTGGCCCGACTCAACTCGACTCTATGAAAAGACTCGACTCAGTGCTAAGACTCGACTCGGTAGGATGTCAGAATTCTCCCCTCCTAAATAAAAAACTTCGTCCCGAAGTTTACCTATTGTGAACAATTGCGGATACTGTTGTCGCATGGTATCTTCAGATTCCCAAGTTGCTTCTTCTGTCTTATGATTCCTCCAAAGAACTTTTACCAATGCTATTTTCTTGTTCCGTAATTCTTTAATTTCTCTGGCTAAGATCCGAACTGGTTCTTCTTCATAAGTGAGATCCGGCTGAATTTTAATCTCTTCTGCTGACAACACGTGCGATGGGTCTGATCGATACCTCCTTAACATTGATACGTGAAAAACATTATGAATTCGATCTAAGGTTGAAGGTAACGCTAGGCGATAGGCTAATGGTCCTACACATTCAACAATCTCGTATGGACCAATGAACCTAGGGCTAAGCTTACCCTTTCGTCCAAACCTTAGGATCTTTTTCCATGGTGAAACTTTCAGAAATACCTTATCACCGACCAAGTACTCAATATCCTTTCTCTTTAAATCAGCATAAGACTTCTGTTGATCACTTGCTTCTTTCCGCCGTTTTCTGATGATTTCCACTTTCTCTTCTGTTTCTCTAACCAAATCTGGACCCAAAATCTTCTTCTCACTCAGTTCTGTCCAACACACAGGTGTTCTACATTGTCTACCATACAATGCTTCATATGGTGCCATCTTAATGCTTGATTGGTAGCTGTTGTTGTAGGCAAACTCCATGAGAGGTACATATCTGTCCCAACTGCCTTCAAATTCTATAACACATGATCTCATCATGTCTTCCAGGATTTGAATTACTCTCTCTGATTGGCCATCTGTTTGAGGATGAAATGCAGTGCTGAAATGCAATCTCGTTCCTAATGCTTCCTGCAGTTTACCCCAAAATTTCGATGTAAACCTTGGATCACGGTCAGATATAATGGATGATGGAACTCCATGTAGTCGAACTATTTCGCTAACATAAATGTCTGCTAACTTGTCCAGAGAATAGTCCATCCGAACTGGTAGAAAGTGTGCGGACTTAGTTAATCTGTCCACGATCACCCATACTGCATCATGCTTCCACTACGTCTGAGGTAATCCAGTAACAAAATCCATCGTGATCTGATCCCACTTCCATGTTGGCACTGTTATTGGATGAAGTAACCCAGCTGGCAGTTGATGTTCTGCTTTTACTTGTTGACATGTTAAACATCTTGTTACAACATTTCCGATATCTTTCTTCATGCCCGGCCACCAATAGCCTTTCTTCAAATCTTGATACATCTTGGTACTACCTGGATGCATTGCATATGGACTGTTATGAGCTTCATGCAGAATCTTTTGTCTAAGCTCCCCTATCTGTGGTACAACAACTCTGTCTTCATAGAATAAGACTCCACTGTTATCCAATCTGAATTTCCCACTATGATCTTCTTGTACTTGTTTCACCCATAGTGCTGTTTGTGCATCTTTCTTCTGTGCCTCTGCAACTTCCTGAACCCAAGATGGCTGTACTTGCATCTGTGCTAGAATAACTCCCTGCTGTTGCAACTCCATGCTAATTCTCATTGCTCTCAAAGCAAACAATGATTTGCGGCTAAGGGCATCAGCTACCACATTAGCTTTACCCGGATGCTAATTAATGACATAATCATAATTAGCCAGAATCTGCATCCACTTCCGTTGTCTTGAATTCAAGTCCTTCTGTGTCGGTAAATACTTTAAACTCTGATGATCTGTGTAAATGTAACACTTTTCACCATACAGATAATGCCGCCATACTTTGAATGCTAGAACAATGGCTGCCAATTCTAAATCATGGGTTGGATAATTCAATTCATGTGGCTTCAATTGTCTAGAGACATAAGCTACCACTTTCCTGTCTTGCATGAGTACACCTCCTAACCCAATATGAGAGGCATCACTGTAAATCTCAAAGTCTCTACCTGACACTGGCTGAGTCAGCACTGGTGCTTCAGTCAACTTTTTCTTCAAAGTGTCAAAACTCTGCTGACATCTATTATCCCATTGGAATACAACTGCTTTCTTCAATAATCTTGTTAAAGGTGATGCAATGATGAAGAATCCCTTTACGAACCTTCTGTAATAGCCGGCTAAACCCAGAAAACTTCGAACTTCTGTGACATTTCTGGGTGGTCTCCAATCAACAATGGCTTCAATCTTATGAGGATCCACTCTGATACCCTCCGATGACACCACATGTCCTAAGAAAGAAACTTCTTCCAGCCAAAACTCACACTTACTGAGCTTGGCATACAGCTGTTTATCCCTCAGTGTCTGAAGTACAATCCGCAAATGTTTATCATGTTCAACCTTATCTCTGGAGTAGACCAAAATGTCATCTATAAACACCACCACAAACTGATCCAGATATGAATGAAACACGCGGTTTATGAGATCCATGAAAACCGCTGGTGCATTTGTGAGACCGAATGGCATGACTAAAAATTCATAGTGACCATATCGGGTCCTGAATGCAGTCTTAGCGATATCTTCTTCCTTTATCCGCAACTGATGGTATCCCGACCTAAGGTCGATCTTAGAAAACATACCTGCACCTTTTAACTGATCAAACAAATCATCGATTCGAGGCAATGGATACTTATTCTTGATTGTCAGTTTGTTCAGTTGTCTATAGTCAATGCACAATCTGAATGATCCATCCTTCTTCTTTACAAATAATACCGGTGCTCCCCAAGGTGATACACTGGGTCTGATAAAGCCTTTATCCAATAACTCCTGTAGCTGAATCTTTAACTCTTTTAGCTCTGCTGGTGCCATTCTGTAAGGTGCAATTGATACTGGTGCTGCTCCAGGATAGACATCTATAGTAAACTCCACTTCCCTCCTCGGTGGTAACCCTAGTAATTCTTCTGGAAATACATCTGGATAATCACACACTGTTGGTATGTCTTGCACTTCTGACTGTTCTTTCTCTGCTTGTAATGCACATATCAAGTATGCTTCACAACCCTTCTGAATTAATCTCTTTGCTGCCATGGCTGATATCACATTACCCAGAAAATCTCGCCGCTTCTCGACTACTGTAATCTCTTCCCCTGCTGTAGTATATAATGTCACCCTTTTCTTTGCACAATCAACTATAGCCTGATGTCTGGATAGCCAATCCATACCCAGAATAACATCAAATTCTCTAAATGGCAACTCCAAAAGATCTCCTGGAAACTCTTTTCCATGAATAACAATTGGACATCCTTCGACCACTGTATGGGTTTGTACTACATCTCCTAATGGATTAGTAACTACCATACCCTGACTCACATATGCAACTTCTAACCCTTTAACCCAAGGTTTAGGTACACTAATGTATGAATGAGATGAGCCCGGATCAATTAAAGCAGAAACTGTATGATCACCTAAAGAAAACTCACCAACTATTACATCTGGAGCTTCCTCATCTTCTCTGGTTCGCATCGCATAGACCCTGGCTGGACCTCTAGTATCAGGTCTGTCCACAGTCTCTGACTGCTGTCTCTGCCCTCCAGAGCTCTCACCTCTCCCTCTGCCTGCTATGAACTGTATAGGAACTTTTGCCCACTTCGGACAATCCTTCTTCTGATGGTCTGATGCTCCGCATATCCAACATTTACCAGTCACCAACCAACAATCTCCACCATGTCGTCTGCCACAATGCTCACAAGGTGGAAAAGTATAACCGGCTGACTCTGCACCTCTACTGGTGCCTCTACCAGTTCCTCTGCCTGAGCCTCGACTACCACCGGCAGAACTAGCCACAATTGATACCGCTGGCGCGTTAGCACCCCTAGCTGAGCCTTGGCTAAAGGAAGGTCTAGAACTAGCTGAACTACTAGCACCTCTGAATCTTTTGCTTTCTGACTGATAGGTACTGGGTGCACTCTGAGTTTGGTCTCTCCTCTACTGAGACCGCTGGCGTCTGGTACACTGACTGGCCTGAATGCGCTCTATCTCCTGAGCTGCCTCTACCAAAGCTGAGAACTCTCTGAATCTGGAAGCTACCACTCCCATTTAAATTTCATCGTTCAGGCCTTCCTGAAACTTTTTACACCTCTCGGCTTCTGTAGCCACTATCCCCTTACCATACCTGCTGAGCCTGGTGAATTCTCTTTCATATTCGGCAACTGACATTTTGTTCTGCCTCAGGTATAAGAATTCTTTCCTTCTCGCATCTAGGTAAGCCTCTGTGATGAACTTTTTCTTGAATTCATCCAAGAAGAATTGCCATGTACGCTGCTCTGCTGATACCCGCTGCTGAACAGTAGTCCACCATGTATATGCCTCATCTATGAGCAATGATGTGGCACAAACCAACTTGTCCTCTGGTGTACACTGTAATTGTTCCAGAACTCTCGATGTCCCGTCTAACCAATACTCAGCTCTTTCTGGACTGTCATCCTTGTTAGCACTGAATTCTTTCGCCCCATATTTCCGAAGCTTCTCTAGTGGGGGCTTTCTTTCTCTTTCTACTACTATTGGTGCTTGAGGTATCACCCCTGCAATCTGTCTAAAAGTATCCGCAAGTTGCTTTAACAACAACTCTTGGCCTGGTGCTCTTGGAGCCTCACCCTCCACTGCTCTGGAGGCGTGTGACTCACTCTCACCTTCCTGTGACATCCTCCTAAAAGAACAACAACTGCTTAGTTCATCAGGGTAGTCATGGCATGTACACTATACTGACTTATTCATGCAAGCCCGGGAAACTAAACCTAGGGCTCTGATACCAAAATTTGTAACATCCCTTCCCGGTCCACCCGTAAACCCGAATGAACCGAACCGAGACGCTACAAACTGGTTGACTTTATGTCTTGTCATGCTGATATCATAATGTATATGGAATAGAATATCATGCTGATGTTGTTTACAATAATAATGTAATTTATATTTACAAGACATGATACTAATGTCAAAATGAAATGGGCCCAACTGTGTGCCCTGTACATGCCATAAAAAGGGTAGACAAAAATACACATCCGAATGAGTAGCTACCCTGAAGAGTGAGTCTTCTACAGATGAACTGCAGCAGTTGCAAGCTGACTCTCTACGGTCCAAACTCAAAACCTGCGAGTTAAACAGGTAACTCGCTGAGCAAATAAAGCTCAGTGGATATCTCAGCATATAAAGAAACAATTAAATACATACATAGATAGAAATAAGCATGTAAATGCATATGGATAATTAAACATATAAGCACATATATCATGATCATTTCCTTATACCTTGATTATCTTTCGTACTGCTTATAATACTGTATGATTCATGAAATGTTATGTCAAGATATCTATATGGCTCCACAAGGTTATAGTGAAACCGAAGTGATAAGAAAACTGTATGAAACTGGATGAATACTGTATGCTTGGCTGCTATGGCCCGTATATAATCATATCCACTCAACGGCCTGTAGCCGGAGTATCAAACTGTATGGGGTGCAGATCTGCTATCCTATGTTGCGACATAGCCTTATCTACATGGTTTCTGCCTAACCTCAATGGAGCCTAATGTTGGTATGTCAATAATATAACAACAACATCATATTCATAGTTCATAACTTCATAATTCATAATGTTTATTTGATTTCACATCATTTGTATGCTTGCATGTTGTTTTAATACATGTTCTAATGTTGTATTCTTGTAGTAAAATGATTGGAGGCATACAAGTTGAGCAAAGGAATCCAATTGCATAGAAAAAGAAGTCCAAAAATGCATGAAAACACAAGTCGCGAGCGCGCCTTGCAAAGTCGCGAGCGCGTAATGCACACCTGAAGGTCAGTGAGTTTTCAGGTGAAAGTCACGAGCGCGCAGCGCAAAGTCGCGAGCGCGAGAAGTGCAAAATGAGAGTCAGTGTGTTATCGGGCACAAGTCGCGAGCGCGCAAATGAAAGTTGCGATCGCGTACAGCACCAAATGAGAGTCAGAGAGTTTCAGGTGAGTCGCGAGTGCGCAAATGAAAATCGTGGTCGCGTACAGTGCAAAATGAGAGTCAGTGTGTTATCGGGCACAAGTCGCAAGCGCGCAAATGAAAGTCGCGATCGCGTACAGCACCAAATGAGAGTCAGAGAGTTTCAGGTGAAAGTCGCGAGCGCGCAAATGAAAATCGTGGTCGCGTACAGTGCAAAATGAGAGTCAGTGAGTTTCAGGCACAAGTCGCGACCTCTTCAGGCAATTCGCGCGCGCGCGTCGCGTTTCCCAACCTGCACAGTCTGTACTCTTTTGGTCATATCTCTCAATATACAACTCCGATTTGGATGATTCAAAAACCCATGTAAAGCTAACACATAGAGGAACAAATAACTCTTCTATAACACTTCCTAAGTCCATCATTAAATGGGGTCAAAATCAAGATGAATTTACTGGTAAAATTTCCAGCAAAACCTGTTTCAGCATAAACTCACTATTTACTTCATTTATTCAATACCTCCCCTGTTTCTCCCCTGTTTTCTCACCATTACCAGTCCTCCCACTCAACATGAAGCAATATTGTCTCATTAACAACACACCACACAAATTCTCATGGAAAGAAAATGGTAAATGAAAAGAGATATCAAACCTTTACTCCAAAAAGCTTGAGCTCCTCTTTAACTTCTTTTCTCTACTACCTTTGAACTCCCTTCTCCTATACACATCATAATTCTTATAACTTATCTACAATATAGCTCAATTAGAGGTTGAATAATATAAAGCTTCAAGAAATTCTACTTACTTGGAGAAAATTGAGGTTGCCTTAAACTACCATGAAAATGGATGGAGAAAGGAAGGAGATGAAGAAGATGAAGATAAGGATGAAAATGGGAAAGTGAAAATGATTATCACGGGTAGGCCATCAAGATATCAAGACAAATGATGTGAAACTTCCTAAATGGTACCTCAATTGTCAAAAGGCTATAACTTAATACCCAAGCTTGATCTTTTAATGCAATTAAATCCTAACCCTTATACTTTGACCTTTTTCTCTCAATCAAGTAAGTCCACTTATAATCCCATTCTACCCCAACCGGGTTTGGTCTGGCCCAACTCAACTCGACTCTATGAAAAGACTCGACTCAGTGCTAAGACTCGACTCGGTAGGATGTCACAAAACATACTTGTATCATGGCTTTAGTTTCCCTTTTCTTCCTACTTCTTATTCAAGTTAGGATTCATGCTTCTCTTATGCCAAAATTATGTCTAGATTTTTTTAACTAGAGAATTACAATTTTGCTAAAGAAACTTCACATGTCATGTTTCAAACACTTATGCCTGAGTTCACAATCAAATCTAAACATATAATCATTGAAATCTCTTAATCATGGTATATTATTCAAGACTTCCATTTCAAAAAGTGAAATATACACAGATCAACATGTAGGGACTGAACATTGGCCTAAGGCATAGCAGTTTTAATTGTCAAAATTTTTCTCTTCTTTATACAGCTCTTCAATGTTTAGCCCAGCCCTTTGCACTAGAGAGAAGTCGGTAAGAGGTTACGCCAGCATTCTCTCCTTGAAGTAAGGCAGCAAGCTCCGGCTGAAAATCCTGATCGGCTCTTGATCGTTTGGCCTTGTCTGGACCATGAACAGCTTTGTCCTCCATCTTCTGTAATAGTCAGAGGAGCTTTCATCCTTTTCCTGCCTCAAGCCCTCCAAATCACGCAGGCCAAACTCATCACTCTCATATGTCCTAAAGTGCTTAAGAAAAGCGGTCTGCAGCTTGACCCAATTCATCTGTGTCTCCATATCTAGACCATCACACCACCTCCTATAATTCTTATGTAGTGTTTGTGGGAATGCTCGTAAGACATCCTCCTCATTGTATCGGTTCATTTGAGAAACTCGAAGGAATTCAGACAAATGGGACCGGGGATCATTATCTCCCTCAAACACAGTATGCTTGAATGTTTTGAATGAAGTGGAGCTGGTTGGGTGCAGGACATATTCGGTTATATGGAAGTTGGTGATCGGGTCCTTTTCCTTCACTACAAACATTTTCTCAACTTTGTCTTTCAGTTCAGCAAGTTGCTTGATTACATCATTCTCGACTGGGATAGTGTTTCCGACAGAAGCCTGATTATCTGACGCAGGTTCTGAGATTTGTCTCTCTTCAACCACTGGTTGACTACTTGAAGCGGGAGGAGTTTCATTTTGGGCCCTATCTTGGGCGAGAGCAGCGGCTACAATCTGAGCAATAGTTCTTATCTGAGCTTGCAAAAATCCAGGCTCATTCTCCATATCATCAGCCATTTCCACTGGGTCTGAATCAGAATCTGAATCCAGAAAACTTGAATAATCCACAGAACTGACTGGAGTAAACTCGGGGATTGGGGGTGTTTTGACTAAGCGCTGACTAGGGCGTCGGTTCCAAGCTCTTGAAGCAGTTTCCCGGGAAGGATCAATTCTGACAAAAAATGTCTGAGTTAAAGTAGGTCCTACATGTATGCATGAGAAAATGAAAGCGCATAAGATGAGAAATGCATTTCTAATGTGCTAAAGACCGGTATGGAAATAAGATCTCAATTTCGACGACTGGATCCAAAAATTCGGTGTGAATAATACAACAATAACTTATTTTGTATTTGAACATTTTGGGCATTATCTGTCGTCGACCGTTCCTTTTGGATTTACGATCGACTATTTTCTCTCGAATCCCTAACTTTTGCCTCGGAACGAAAGAATTTCCGAGTGGGATTTTATTTGTTATTTTTTTTTGTTGTGTATTTTTTTGTATCCTTACTTTTTTCCTTGGAACATATGGTCCCAAGCAGGATTTCATTTTATTTTGTTACAAAATTTTGTAATCTCTCACTTATTTTCAGATAATGCGAGAAATGTGAAAATACAAAGGAATCGCAATTCCCTTATATCTCCCTTTTCTTTTGGGTATAAATTCGCTATAAGTGATTGCATAATATTATTCAAAACGAATTTGAGGTCCAGTCTTAAGACCAAGGTCAAATGTCCATACCGAACATTAGTTCTTATTGATGCATGGCTGAAAAAGAAAATGTTACTTGATGCGTGAATGTCACAACATATGTACAGTTTATTACATACAGGGGAACGGGAGTTGGGAAATGCATGCCTTCCAACCTTATTTCTCCCACACACGGATTCCATTGGTATAAATTCCGACATCTGTTTCCTAGGAATTGGTCTAATCTCGACAACTAACAGGGGGTTTTGAGATTGACGATATCAACTCTCGGAAATGAATGTGGCACAACAACAGCAAATAGAACCGGGTATTTCCTTAAGGGAAGTGACTATGGTTTTTGACTATATGCATTGGCTTTAGTCTTATTAGGCTTACAAAGTCCGGGTTCCGCAAACAGGATTCGGGCTTTGTTGGGCCTACTCCTTTTGACGCACCTTTAAGGTACTAGGCTTGCGGTTGGTAATAATGTTAATTCTCGGATGGATGTACCTAAAACGCAAGGTTTAGGCTAGATCCACCGTCAAACTTAACACCAATACCGAAGGGTGATACGGGTAGAATGTGGTGAGAAGAGAGAAATGCGTATGAATGCAAAAAACCCGAAAAAAGAAATAAAGCAATTAAACAAATACGGACGATTAACAATTTTCCATCGACTTTTCTAATCAATTTTATTAGAAAAAGTAGGCTTTTTAGAGTCAATTCCTAATTGCAACCACTTAATTATTAAAAATAACCGGGGATTAATGGGTGCAAAAATCCCCAGTGAAGTCGCCAATCTGTTTCTGCCCCGCCCCCGAGCGACGCGAAGAACACTCGATTTTATTTTTGTATATAATTTGGAACAGGTTTGATTTTTATTAAGAAAGTGGTGATAAAACCTTTTTGGGAATGCGATGTCGATAAATCGGTCTTATAAAAAACATTTGAGTCGCCACCCATTATTTCGGCAATGGGACCGTTTTCGATTTTAATTTACAAAAATGACTCCATTTAAACCCAATTTTTATTCAAGGCCAATTATTTGAAAAACTAGTCAGGCGCACCATGTGCGATTCTAGGTAAGGGAAATGGGTACGTCGGCCCGTTGGAAGATGACGCCCGGAAAACCGGCCTCTTTTAATCTACGATTTCTAATTGATTTTATTTTTAGAAAAGCCAAATTATTTAATTAAACCCAACCCGAATAAATCGAACCTAGTTCCTATGTGGAAAATTAATTAACCGTCCCAACTAGGTTCATTCATTGCATTCATAATAAATCATCATCACATTCACCATTCATCCATAGCAAATATAATTAAAAGACCCGCTCTTGCCTTATGGTTAAAGGCGGGCCACAAACCAGATTTAATAATATAATTAACAATAAATAATAAATCCTAAAATCTTATAATCATAGTAAATTAACTTGTTTGATTTGATTAGAACACAATTTGCCCATTATTGATCAATTTCCGAATTAAGATTAGACATTGGCTTAATGACATGAAATTAAAATAAAATAAGAAAAAGCATTCAGGAACCTTAAGACAGTTGCGTCACTCAACTGTTCTATGAAGAACAGTCGCGTGACGGAACTCTTAGTTATTATCCTGGAACTTTAAGGCAGTTGCGTCACGCAGCTGTTCTATGAAGAACAGTCGCGTGACGGAACTCTTAGTTTCGCGACGGAACTGTTCGTGACTTTATCAAAATCTCCAGGTGTATTGATTATTTATTCAGAACATAATATTAAACAAAAATGTAAAAACGAAATAAAGACTGTACGCACGAATAGTTGCGTCACGCGAGTGGTCCAGTCTAGGTGAAGGTCTCTTGGACATGAATAGTTGCGTCACGCAGGTAGTAGCTGAGTGACGCAGCTGCTCTGCTCCGTAACTACCTTTCAAACTACTCTTTTTACGTGTTCTTTTTGTTAACAAAGGTTTAATATAGTTCAGAAACGCTCAAAAATGGGCAAAAAGTTATTTAATCAACACCAAACTAACCAAACACTAAGAAAATAAGATTTTTCACAAATAACAACAAAAAAAATGGAAAAGAAAGGTTTAGATGATTACCTCCTTTGGACCAGTTCGGTTCAATTTTGGTTAAAACACTTCTGGTTGATCATGATTCTTTATCCCTTATCCTCATATCATCACCGGGTTAGGCGGGGGCATAAAATTACGCGTCAACATATGCCTTACCTTTACTTATTGGAGCAAGACTCGACCTCCTTGGTCGTTTTCAATGTGGAGCTTTGTAATCATACTCTTGCGCCCTTCGACCTTCAAACCCCTCTACCTAGGGTATAATTACTTGAACTCAACTTTGTCAATGAAGCTTGATCCATCCGACATCTTATAAACTGTCAAGCTGGTCTGTCCAGCATTCAAAAATGCTTTAAGCTCAGTCCATTCAGCATCCCATAAGCCCACTCTATGAGTGGCACTGACATTCCCAAAAACCCTACCATCCTAATCAATGGTAGAACTTCATGCGCCCTGATCCTTATGCGAACGAGGTATGAAGGCATACCTAAGGATTTCAACCTAGGTAGCGGGCCCCTGATCAGACTGATAGGTTGAGATCTAGGGAAATGTGTCACGCGGCCTAGAATCCTCGATAAACGAGGCTAGAGTTTCCCCTTTGAATTACACATTTATATTTCAATTATGCTTTTAATTCTTTGTCTATTATGCTCATGCATCTATAATTGTCATTCATGCAATCTGATATTTTGATTACTTGCTTAATTCCCAAACCTTTGATTCATGCGAAAGAAGCTGAAAACCTAGTCCCTGAACCCAATAATTCGAGGCTAGTGCATTTTATCCTTGTGGCAAACTGAAATGGAGTCAATCACGGAGTTTTTATCTTATATTTTCATCGAAAACAAAAACTAATTAAGGTGGCGACTCTAAACACATCACACACTATCAAATCGCCCTGAAAAGCCAATCCGACCACACATAAGCGCTAAACCAAGCCATAATCAAACAAAAGGAATCGTAAGGAGTTCTTGTCTTTTCGTGAGAAATCGACCAATGGGCCCGTCTGGTTAGACTCTGTCCTTCGGATCTTTCCCATAGCGCTCGAGAGGGGACTCAAAATATAAATTCCAAGCAAAACACATAAAAGCTAAATAACATTCTCACAATTCTCATTAAATATAGATTAACATATACTCGATTCATTAATCCGCCACTAATACATACTACCTGTAAGCCTTGTACCTCTTGGTATATGAAAAGAGTTGACATAATTTTGGTTCTACCATTGGCTTAGACCTAAAGCTAAATGGGAGGAAACAATCAATTCTCAATTATGAAACCCAAGACTTAATTAACTCGGCCTAAACTCATGTAATGACCCTAGCCCTTTTCCTTAGGTCTACCATAATAAACTTATGATGTGTTATTATATGATACATTCATCAATAAATGTGAGAGACGTAGGTCCAAAACCCCACGATGGTTTATAGGCCTAACCCAATTATCTTAGGTATTTTTAGTCAGACTTTTGACCATGAATTGTGTGTGGGAGATATAAGGGTGGAGGTCATGCATTTCTCAACTCTCATCCCCTCTTGTCGTGTGTATGTATATGTCTTATGTTTTCTCATGCATCATGTAACATGTTTCTTTGTAAGCTATATAGAGGTATTTTATCATGACTCAGTCCTGTCATTCGAAACTTCAAAGGGGGGGGGGGGGAAGACATAAGAAAGATGCTTGACTCAAAATGAGCCAAAATACCTCACTCCATTCCTGACACTTTGATTGAGGCTGAAATTTAAGATCCTAAAAGAGAAGTTCCTCTGGTCTCATCACCAATATATATGAATCCTGAAGAAGCGGCTCATCAACTTTTGTTTCAAATCAAGCAAGCTCAACTAGAAGCCATGACTCTCTTCCAATGCATGGAGGCTCGTTTAACTCTCATGCACAACATCGACAACCGCCTGATGTAAATCAGGCATTTCACTCTAGAGGATACTGGACCATATAAAAGCTCTTAGGGCTTGAGTTTCAAAATAATGTAAATATTTAGAAAGGGCCTTATTATGCTTACAACTCTGTAAAGTCAGCTTTTAGGGGTAATATAAAGCTCTTTAATTTATGCCAAATGTTTCTAATGTTCTTTGACAAAATAAGCAAAAAAGAATTTCAACTGTATATAAATAAAAGACCTGCTCAAACACATTCATTGTTTGAGGTAAAAAGAAAGGGGAATTAAAAAAAATTATCAAAAGAGCCAGAGATATTTTAAATATTTGGCTACAAAGAGACATGTTTTGATTCTTTCATTTATCTGGGTCTTTCCCACTTTTCCTTTTGAATGGTCCCGACCGAATTATGACAGAATACTTCATTAGTTGCATTTCACGATGACATGTTATGTGACATTCTTTTCGTGCATACATGCATCATGGTTCTTTCTAACCTTTTATTCTTACAGTCAAGATAGCTCCTAAAAGTAAAGCCAAGGGGTCCAAAACACAAAATACCAATTGCTAATGAACCGAGAATGGATTGGTTAAAGTTGAAGAAACCGCAGTCCCACTTGAGCATTTCAAATCGAATTTCTCAAGTCTCTCGGGTTCCCATCCTATTTTTGAGGACTCTCCATCGTCGGCTGATCGTCCTTCTATTTTTATTATTGCATCTGCTTTCACTTCTGTTTCTATTACTGCTTCAGCTTCAATTGAGAAAATGGCTACTGATGGAACTGTCCCATCTTTTGAACTAGAGAAGATGATTAAAAGGATAGTGGCTGCTAACTTTGAGAAGCTCTTCAAAATGAAGGATCAACACCCTGACAAGGGGAAATAACACATAAATCTTGACAATGTAAAGAAAAGGTTGATACTGAGAAGAAAGATCAGGCTAAAGATATTTGGCAGGATGATGAGTTTTTCACTAAGAAGGTCTCGAGCAAGAAGGTTGTGTCTGAAGCCATACCTTTTGAGAAGCTTAACAAACTAGAGAAAATAGATAAGAAAGTTGAGAAGATCAACATATTCATGAAGTTTAAGGGGCTCGACCAGTACATGGATATGGATGATGAGGAGGCTAAAGAGCTAGAGCTGAAGGGACTGTTTCCTTAACTTATAAAATGCCAAAAGTGTCAAAGTATGATGGTATCGCGGATCAGAAAGTGCATGTTATGCAATATAAGGCAATGATGGAGCATTCCAGTCTGCCTTCCAAGGAGATCCTTAGGATATTCCCCATGTCGCTTGTGGGATCTGCCCAAACATCGTATTATACCTTGGAGAAGAAGATAAAAAGGACTGGAATGAGCTTACTGAGGCTATATGCCTACAATCTCCAAATGAGTGTCAATTTGAGGGACTTAAAAGCTACTGTTCAGAAAGTCGATGAATCATTCTCTGAGTACATGGTTAGATGGAGAGCCAAGGTCACTCAAATGAGGAACAGACCTGATACTGAAGAGCATATCAAGATCTTTATCAACGGAACATTGTCAGCCTACCGTGAGAAGATGTATCACATGCCACTAACAAAGTTTTTCCAAGTCTACAAGTCTGTAATTGATATTGAGGATAAGCTTCTGGAAAAAAGAGATATGAGAATCGATCTGGGAAAAACCGATTTGTTTTTCGAGGGTCAACTTCATCGGGAAAGTCTGCTACTTCTAGCAAAACTACTGCCACCCTGGATTTAAGGGCTACAAATGTGTAACAAAGGAGGTTCTCAAATTAAGTGCTTCTCTTTCTAAGGTCTTCAAGAAAGTAAAATATGTGGGTTTATTACAGCCGCTAGCATCGAGTTCACCACCAAACCCTCTGCCAAAGAATTATCATCAGACTGCCTTCTATAAGTTTCACCAAGCTAATGGTCATCATAAATCAGTGCTTGAGGTTTTAGACATGAAATTCAAAATATCATTGATGAAAGCAAGATCACAGATCTCGAGAAAACTAGATCGAGTATTAGAATGAAACCCTTGCCTAATTTCCATGATGTGCCACTACCCAAAAATTTGTATATGGTTGAGCATGGAAAGACTCCTGAGGAAATTATGGCTGAATTTGAGGGAGAGCAAGAAGAAGAAGAATAGAGCTTGGAAAAAAAAGTTTATCATGGTCCTTAACGTGTGGGAGGACAATGATGAAGAATCTGTAAGCCCCATCGATGGATGGATAGATTAGGGAAACGATCTGGGTGTAGATCACACTCTTGACATATGGGGTAGCGAAGAAGAGGAAGAAGAAAAAATAGTGAACAATATGGCCCGAAGTGGTCGAATCTATTAGTCTGAGGTTAGTAAGAATAAGGCAACACAAAATGAGAAGGGAGACTTTTCTGAAAAACAATAAGCAGAAGAGGATGATGGTTTGATTAAACAACTGAAGAGGACTCATGCAAATGTCAACATGTGGGATTTGCTTATTTCTTCTAAAAAGCATAGAGAGGCACTACTTAGAGCCATGGTAGAGATTCTCATTTCAATCTCTATTTCAACCAGTGATTTTGTGACCTTGGAAAGACACAAATCTTTAACCATCACCTTTTTAGATGATGATCTACCCCTCGAGGGGAGGAATCACACTAACGCACTGTTTATTAAGACAGAAATAAGGGGTTATGTTATTACTAATGTCATGATTGATGGTGGCTTCGCACTTAATGTTTGTCCTCTAAAGCTTTTAGCGAAGTTCAAGATGGGCATTATTGATCTTTATCCTTCATATGTGATAATTCGGCCTATGATGATTCTTATAGCTTCACAAAATATGTTTATATACATCGGATGTTGATAGCTTCACAAAATATATTTATATACATTTGATGTTTTTCAATATGCTTTGTGGATAGGCTAAATACATAAATTCACCTCTGAACTTGTTACTTTAATGGTCATTGGTTTATAACTCTTTTCTCCTCTCCTTTCTTTGGATGATTTTAGTGTCATGCTTTGATTGGTTACTAATGTTTATGTTTGCCATATTTTGAAAAATGCATTAAAAATCATTTTATCATCTCACTGCTTCCCGTGACCGTACCCAACTTTCTTACCTAGACTTTGGTTAAAATCGGATTGGTCATTTTCAAAGAAATGATCAATTCGAGAATTTTTCCTAAAGAGAGTGGTGACTCTAAAAATAAGGTCCTTACCAATGTAAAGGGCGCTGATACGGAACCTCCAACAATAAGCCTAAGAAACCCTTTGATTATTACGGACCCCACAATACCCCAATAGCCATATCTTCATCTATATTAGCTTTAGTCGTGATCATTTCCATCTCTTTGTAGTAGTCATCAACACTTCTACTACCTTTTTTAAGAACCTGAAGTCTTTGCACAAGTTCTCTATGAAAATGTCTAGGCACAAATCTCTTTCTCATGATAGACTTAAGATCATGCTAAGTCCCAATTGGATACTCCAAATTCCTTGTTCTATTAGTCACCAATTAGTCCTACCAAGCTATAGCATAATCTGAAAATTGAGTAATGGCAAGCTTGACTTTCTTTTCTTCACTAAATTGATGGCAACCAAAGATAAGCTCAACCTGCTTTTCCCATTGCAAATAAGCCTCCGGATCTAATTTACCTCAAAAATTAGGAATTTTCAATTAATGTTTCCTAAGTTCCTATCTACAAAGTCATCATCACCACAGTTTCTACCATAGAATGCATTATCATACATCCTTCCTCTACCTCTACCAGCACCACGACCTCCTCTAGGTATAACTCCTCCAACAAGAGTTGCATTATCATCCTCAAACTCGTATTCATCATCCAAATTATCAGCTTGAGGTATTTGATTTCTACCACCTCTTTGCCTCTCATTACTATGCTCCGGTGTGGCTCTTTTAATAGCTTGCAACCTTAAATCCATATGCTCTAATGTTTCTATCACATTCTCCACAGTGCGTTATAAATGTGTAAATTCAGCTTGTTGAGCCTCACGCAATCTAACCGCATCAACATGGACAACTCCACTACCTTGACCTTGCTCGGACATTGCTGCAATAAAAGGTTAGAAAATAACAAAACAAAAAAAATTATATAAGGACCTCACAACACTCCCTCACGTGTTTACACTCAAAAGATGGGGTTGGTCTTTCGCGTTTCACCAATTAATTTATTTTGCTCACTGCTTTTCTCACACCACTCTAGCTAATTTCTTTTACATTCTTAGGTAAATCACACTTTTAGAACAATTCAAATAGCTTGTTTTGTGCAAAATCCAAAAGAAATTCTCAACCTCTAAGAAAGGCTAGAATTCAGATTGCTTAGAAGGATGATCAAAGATCTAGAATAAAAGAAACTTGTTTCTAATTCCAGATTCGAAACACTCCACAAGAAGATGATCAGTCCACTTGAATGTTCCTTAGCATGTATTCTACTCAAGAACACAAAGATAAAAGCAAACATCCTTTTGGTCATTATTCAATAATCCATCCTAGAGAAATTCGTGTTAGGCCTTTATATAGCCTTTACAAGATCTAAAAACCCATAATCTAAAATAAAAAAACCCAACTTATGGGCTTTAACATAAACAAGTTTGGACAACCCATTATCAAAGTAATAAAACTAAATGGCTTTTAAAAAGCCATTATGACAAAAATACAAACATATTTAATTTCACTCAATTAACAAAAGATCTAAAAACAAACTTAAGTAAGCCCATTTTAAAGTTGGACTTGAATTAAGTTGTAATTAACTTTATTTGATCTTGTTTCCAAGCCTTGGATTCCCTGCAACCCATTACAAGCCAAATTCACCAAATCTTGCAGATGACAAATTAACGCTTGTTGAATCTTCTTGGCTCGTGATCTAGTTAAAGGCCCTTAAGGCAGAATAATTGGATTGAAAATCTCATGCTCATCCTCTTAGTGCGCAGGCTGTTCCATAACAGTTGCTTTTCCAAAAATCTCATTTTCAAAATAAGATCGTCTACTTGAAGATGCTAAATAGGTTTAATAAAAAGAAAACTGAATTTTGTAAATAAAATAAATCTATGTCCACTTTTCCCTGTCTCCAAAAGATGCATCTTCACATGACCACTTGGAAACCAGTCCAAGGTAGGAAGACCTATTTGTCTAGATTAAGAGTGACAATGCTCTTTTTAGTGGCGGCAAGAATGGTAATGGTTTCTCTATTGAAGGAAAACTTGATTTTCTTGTACAGAGTTGATGGCACACCTCCCAATACATGCTGCCATATTTCCGTTCATGTGGGTGCCACAAAACTCCTGCATGGATATGTTCCATAATCCCTTCAGCTTCTTTCTTTGACACACATCTTAACAATACCCCGTCTGATATTCTTTTGTACAACTGACCATCTAAGAATGCAAATTGTAATGCAAAATGTTGTATAGCTCTTCTGTCATCTCTAGTAGCTGAATCTGGGTATATACCCTTTGAGTCATCCACTGCAGGACATCATAAAACCTCGGTTTCTCTTCCTCCTCCATATCCATAATCTTTTCGCCTTCATAATACGGGAAGTTACCCGAAGACATCATAAATGGTTTTTTAGGTATTACCGAAATCTCTTCCTAAGCTGACGCTAAATTCCCCAAGGTGGTACTCAGTTGTTTACTCTACTTGTATGTATGAAGGTTACCTTTTGAAGTTTTGGACAACAATGCGCAGATGGTCAATGTAAGGCTTCAGCCTATCCTCTTTGACTTTCCAATTGCCGTTAGCATGCTCGATGACCAGTTTAGAACTACTAATAACCTCAACTTCTTCAGTTTTAATTGCAATCAGAGCTTCTAACCCAAATAGGCAGGCTTCATATTTTGCCATGTTGTTCATGACTGCAAACTGTAATCTTTTCAATATCGGGATAACCTCTCCTTGCGAGGATTCTTGTAAAACGCCTACTCCGGCTGTCGTGCTATGAGCTAAACCATCAAAGTAGAGCTTCCTTCCTTTCTTTTCTATCAAACTCATGTTCATCGGGGAAAATCAATCTCCCACTGTTCATTGTCTTCAACTGGATCTGCTGCTAGAAAATCTTACATATTTAACCATGAACTTTCAAAAAAACCTTTCAGCCCATAAACATTGACAATTACTTTGTGCTCTTAGACTTCATTTTTTGAACCTATGGCATTATGAATTTTATATTTTATAATAATCTAACACCTTAGAGATTGAAAACTGAATCAACTTTGAGAGGCTACAAATACACTACAAGGTTACAATGTGAAATTTAAGGGATTACATTATTTTAAAGCTCAAGCGGTCACAAGATTTGTTCAGAAAAGTTTATAGGCCCTTATAATTCACAGTAAAAAATTATATATGAATAACTATATATAGGATTTGATTATATCTAATTTAGAACTATTTAATTTTGATAAGATCTCTAATGTAACATATTATTAATCATAAATTCATATTTTTTTTTAATCTCGTGTAGGTTTTTAATTACTAAACAAAAATTATATCACAAGTATAAACAAATTAGCTCATAAACTTAATAAACAAACATTTTCACCAGCTTATTTGTGAACCTATTCGCAAGCCTTATAAACGAGTTTGTTTATTAAATTAAATCAACCCTTTAAAAATCAAGCAGCGCAAACCTTTTATCAAACCTAGCCTAAATAGTTCGCAAATAGCTAACTTGTTTCATCTGTTGCGCTATTAATGATTTGAAACTTCTACAAGTTTCTTTGCAATCGGATATTACATTATTATGTCAAACATTGATTTTGAGGATTGATTACAGTAAAATTTTATGCTTCCATGACAACTCCTTAACAAGTCAAATAAGTAGCACATCTATCTAGGCTGTGTAAATCAGGGAAATGATCCAACTCGTATGGGTTGAAAACGTTAACACTATAACCAAATCCAAAGTCTCATCAGCATAAAGATTAACTCAAGATTGTAAGGGTGTGATATATAACTTACAAAGCATATGGAAAAAAAAAAAAAAAAAAAAAAAATTCCATCACAATTTTGAACACATATGCAGTATAGTGTTAATAATTGTACAGAAAAAGCTTTAACCCTGTGGGCCAGTAGTATGCCCACGTCCAGGTCCAGCTCGTCCACCGCGTAAAATACGTCCACCTCGAACACGGACTGCTCGACCGCGACCCCTACTGCCTGAAGGAGAGAGCACTGTAGCTCCAGACTGTCTAAGCATAGCCCTTTCCTTAGCTCTTTCTGCTAAATTCACAACGGTTGAGGTATTACTTGCAGGTGATGCTTGTTTGACGTCTTCACCCTCAGCTACTTGCTTCATGGTATCAACTTCAGTGCTCACATTTGCTGCTGCTGCTGCATTCTCAACTGTGACTGAAGCAGTTTCAGGAATTGGATCGGTCTCAACTGCAATCTGAGCATCAGTTGATTTATCAGAACTTTCAACAGCCTCCTCAGCTAAATCCCCTTCATCATTCTTCTCTTCATTGACTACTACCTCGGGAGAATTAATCTCGCCCAACTCCAACCCTGCACCAACTATGCCAGCATCTTCATCAATCCTAGCTGGTGAAGCCACAGGAGTAGTGCCAACCTCCGCTGCTAGTACCTCCCCTATTTCTGGACTTGCCATCATGTTAGACACATCACCACCTTCCTCACCTTCTGCAACATCAGGCACCAGCTCTCCCTCTTCCTTCTCACCCTCAAATTCCATTACAGATTGTGGGTTGTCTTCTACAGCCTGATCCTTTGAACTACCATCCAACTCCATCCCACTTCCACTTGCCTTATCCAAATTCTCTTCTCCCACATCATTCTTCTCATTCTGTGATTCAATTAGCTCATCTAATTGCTCCAACTCCTTTGGTGACTCACCTTTCTCCGCACTAGTCTCAACATCTTCCTTCTCAGCAATACCTTCCCCGTTTGAACCTTGAGTTACATCACCACTAGAATTCAAAGCTTCCTCCACTGCTGCTGGAATCACAGGACTTTCTGAAGGGCTAGCAGCTAAATTTTCAGTACCCTCATGTGAAGAATTGGAACCTTTGGGTCTTTTCTGCACAGGTGCCCGAACATTGGAACCGGGCTCCCCTTGATTAAGGGGCTGCTCGTTCAATTCAGAAGCAGATGAAGCTTGACGTTTGCGGGCAGAGGGTTGAGGCAATAAGGTGAGATTGCGCTGAGATTCTGATTCATGAGATGGTGCAGGCTTCCCAATGGTGTTAGATCCATCAACCTCTGACATCTCAACATCACCCTGAGGCTCATCAGGTTTAACAAGCCGGGGCCTCACCAACTTCCTACCTGTTTTACGAGTTTCAATATTTGTTTTGGGGGCAGGAATCCGTCCCTCTTTCTCTTCTGATGCTTTACCAGCTAGGTGACTTGTAATAGGGCCCGCAAATGAAGTTATGGTGGATTGGGAAGAAACCAACTGACCTGTACCGCAAAGTAAATGCTGATAAGGAACTAAAGATGAATATAGACAGCAGACAAAGGTTGATGAGAAGAAAGCTATCTCCTCTTCCTGTGTGACAATAAGTTCGCCAAGCAAATCAAGATGATCACCTTCTATTCATTTATTTGCATGAAATGAAGAACAATTACCTGCAGAAACAGCAGCAGAAGCATCTGGAATAGAAGTTTCTGCTGAAGAAGCACCAACTCCAAGCTCCATAGAGACAGACGTTGCGGTCCTCTCAAAATTTTCCACAGCTGATACATAAGCAGCACCAAGATCATCCAAGACAGTCCCGGAAAGAAGCTGAACCACTGAGGTACCCTAAGATGAGAAAATGTAGAGAAGTTAATATGGCAAACCAAAATGAACTATTCAGACAAAAGTTATTAGCTTTTATTAGGAAAATGGCTTGAGATTCACATTTTTATCTGTTGTCTTTTACGAACTAGGACACCTGAGGGTCTGCTTAAGATATGACAATGACCAGACCATCTCAGATGTCTTTATTTCATTTTATCTCCGACTTGTGCTACTCGTAATATAGTTTTTAAGGGCCTAAAACTGATTTTGGAAAAAACTTCACCAGTTTTAGGCCCATAAACTGTTGAAATCTTTATAATTAAAGTCAATATTGTCTTTCCTAGTTTAGGTTTATTGTCTTTCCTAATTTAGGTTTATTCCTATTTAGATTTCTTCCTATATTGGAACAATCTTGTGTATATATATAGTGGTGTAGAGATTGAAAATATAACACACAATAAAAAGAAATTCGAAATATTCTTTCAACATGGTATCAGAGCCATTGCCGTGAATTTTTCAGCAACGGTTTCGGTTTAAAACAGGGCTGAGATACACACAGTGCCGCCGGAGTTAGGAGTTGGCCGTCACCGCCCAGCTCAGAAGGAAGAGGGACCGCCGATCGGCCCTCCGTCCAAGCCGCGTCGCCGTCCGACCACGCGCGTGTGCACAGGCGCAGCCAGAAGTTTTCGACCGTTCTTCACGCGCCTGGGCGTGCGGCTATTTCCGGCGAGCTCCGTCGACGTTTCTTGTTTCGGCGGCCTCGATTTGTTGTGGCGTTCTTCCCTTGCTGGTTCTTCAGCACCAGTTTTGCTTTTTTGCAATTTTTTCTTTTTTTGGTTTATTTCTGCCATTCTTTGCCACTGCCGCTTAAAATTTTTTTTCTGACAATATGGCTGATGGAAAAAAGGTAGATATGGGTTTTCACTCAGAGAGCCCCTCTCTTCAGATTAGTCCGGTGAAGTTAGATGGAACAAACTACCTGGCTTGGTCTCGATCTTGCTTATCATTCATTGAAGCAAGAGGTTTGCAGGGATACATTGATGGTGGCGCAACTAAACCAGTTTCGACAGATCCAGGCTTTAACAAATGGAAATCCGAGAATTCTCTTATTATGTCTTGGTTAATAAATTCCGTGCAGCCAACTATTTCCCGAGGCTATTTGCTTCTTGATACAACTAAGAAGATATGGGATGCCGCTTCACAGACGTATTCGCAAACTGGAAACTATGCTCAGAGGTATGAATTGCGACAGAAAGTTCATGAAACCAAATAGGGAGATCTGACTATCGCTCAGTATTTTGCTGAACTTAGTGGGTTATGGCAAGAACTGGATTATTACCAAGACTTTCAAGCCAAATGTACTGATGATGCGACTCAAGTTCAGAAGTTGATTGAAGTAGAACGTGTGTATGATTTTCTGGCTGGCCTAAACAACAAGTATGATCAGATTCGAGTCCAAGTTCTTGGACGAGATCCTTTTCCATCCTTGCGACAAGCATATTCTTTTGAACAGTAAGAGGAGACTTGGAGGAATGCAATGGTTCACAGATCTACAATTGATAAAGCAGGGTTGATTGCTAATTCTGCAAGTGAACATATACAAGCTGCCAAGAACGGCTCTTCAGACAGAGATCAATTATTTTGTGACTATTGTGGTAAGAACAGGCACACTAAGGAGTTCTGCTGGAAATTACATGGACACCCAACTAAAGGGCGTGGAGGAAAGCGGGTCAGTTCTTCTAGACTGCAGGCGCACATATCTGATAGTGGAGCTTTATGTGAGGAAACATCTACTACTGATAGCTTTTCTGATAAGGAAATTCAGTTCCTGAAACGATTGTTGTCACAGCTTGATTCTTCCTCAACTCAGACTGCAGCTTCTAATTTTGTTAATTCAGGTAATGCTTTTCTTACCTTTCTTGCAAAAATTGCAAAACCCTCTTGGGTTATAGATTCAGGAGCAAATAAACATACAACAGGCTCTATAAAACATTTCCTCATATTCTAAGTATCAAGGCACAGAAAAAATTCGCATTTCGGATGGCTCCTTAGTACCCATTGCTGGCACAGGTTCTATTAACTGTACTTCCAATATTAAACTCTCCTCTGTTCTTCATGTCCCTAGATTCCCTATTAATCTGTTATCTGTTAGCTTAATCACAAAAGCGCTTAATTGCAAAGTAACCTTTTACCCTACTCATTGTATATTTCAGGAACTGAACACGGGGAGAACGATTGGCAGTGGTAGCTTGCACTATGGACTGTATTTGTTGGATGATGTTTGTCGTTTTTCAAATTCGGGTACCAGTCAAGCTTTGTTAGGAACTTCTAGAAATCCTTCCCATGAAGTTATTCAATGGCATAGGAGATTAGGACATCCCTTTTTTTCTGTTTTAGGACGTTTATTTCCCACTTTATTTGCTAAGTGTGATTTCGATTCATTAGTATGTGATGCTTGTGAACTTGCCAAACACACCAGGCATTCTTATTCTGAAATTAATAATAAAAGCTTGATTCCTTTTGCTACTATTCATTCTGATGTATGGGGTCCTACTAAAACTGTCTCTCTTTCTGGTTATAAGTGGTTTGTGACCTTTATTGATTGTTGTACTAGATTAACTTGGGTTTATTTGATGAAAACAAAAAATGAAGTTTTTTCGTGTTTTCAGAACTTCCATAGAATGATTTGTACTCAGTTTGATGCGCATGTTAAAATCCTAAGAACTGATAATGGTACTGAATACATGAATGCAGTTTTTCGTACCTATTTAGATTCTAATGGTATTATACATCAAACTAGTTGTGTCAATACTAGTGCTCAAAATGGAGTCGCAGAAAGGAAAAATAGGCATTTACTGGAAGTAGCTAAGTCTCTTATGTTCACTATGAATCTTCCCAAACCATATTGGGGGATGCTATTTTGACTGCTGCTTACCTTATCAATCGTATGCCTCTTCGTACTTTAAATTTTAAAACTCCATTAGAGGTTCTTCAAGGAAAAAATTCTTATATTGTACCTCCTAAAGTCTTTGGTTGTGTTTGTTTTGTTCATCAGAATGGTCTAAGCAAATTAGATCTTAGAGCCTTGAAGTGTGTGTTTGTTGGTTACTCTGCTACTCAAAAAGGATACAAGTGTTATCATCCTCCTTCTAGAAAATATTTTGTGAGTATGGATGTTACCTTTCGGGAATTTGAGTCTTATTTTCCTTCCCAATCACCTCTTCAGGGGGAGAAATATCAAATGGAAGAGGTGATGAATGACGTTCCTTTCCAGGGGGAGTTTCCTGTAGACATAGATAGTAGGAGAGAACAACCCAAACCTCTAGAAAGATTGGATAGACCTGATTTGAAAACCTACACACGACGGACTAATACAGATACAACCATGGAGCATGAGACCTCTGATCAACCGTCTACTCCAATTTCAGGATCTGAAAATACAGCCGAACAAGAACTTGGTGAGTCTTCTTTAATTCCTGATGATTTTGATCCTAATCTTGATTCCAGCCCTTCTGACAATGACCTTGATATTCCTATTGCTCTTAGAAAAGGAGTTAGAACATGCACTCAACATCCCATCTCCCATTTCATCTCCCATAATGCTCTGTCCCCTTCCTATAGAGCCTTTGTTTTGTCTGTTTCTTCTGTTTCTATACCGCAGGATTGGCAAGAGGCATTACAGGACTCAAAATGGAAGGCTGCAATGGTTGAGGAGATGAGAGCTTTGGCAAAAAACGAGACATGGGATCTTCTAACTCCTCCATCAGGAAAGAAGCCAGTTGGATGTAAATGGGTGTTCACAGTTAAACATAAGGCAGATGGTTCCATTGAGAGGTACAAGGCCAGATTGGTAGCTAGAGGGTTCAGTCAGACCTATGGAGTTGATTACCAGGAAACTTTTGCCCCTGTAGCCAAAATGAATACAATTAGAATTTTGTTGTCTTGTGCAGCCAATCTTGACTGGGAATTACATCAGTTTGATGTTAAAAACGCTTTTCTACATGGTGATTTGAAAGAAGAGGTGTATATGGAGATTCCTCCTGGATTTGATGATGACAAGACCAGAGGAAAAGTTTGCAAGCTGAAGAAGTCATTATATGGGCTGAAGCAATCACCAAGGGCATGGTTTGAAAGGTTTAGTAAAGCTATGCTTTCTTTTGGGTACATGCAGAGCGATGCTGATCATACTTTGTTCATTAAACATCATAAAGGTAAGATCACATTGCTTATTGTTTATGTTGATGATATAGTGATGACTGGAAATAATGAAGAAGAAATGACTCACTTGAGAAATTTGTTAGCTAGAGAGTTTGAGATTAAGGATTTGGGAAAGTTGAGATATTTCCTCGGGATAGAAGTTGCTAGATCAGAAAAAGGGATTTTTATTTCTCAAAGAAAGTACATCCTTGATCTCCTTAAAGAAACTGGTATGTTGGGATGTAAACCCGCAGAATCACCGATTGAAGCCAATCATAAGCTTCAAGCTGGAGTGGGAAGTTCAGTTGATGTTGGCAGGTATCAGAGATTGGTCGGGAGGTTGATTTACCTTCCCCATACTAGACCAGATATTGCCTATGCTGTAAGTTTAGTGAGTCAGTACATGCATGGCCCTCGGGAGTCTCACTTAGAAGCAGTGCATCGGATTCTAAGATATTTAAAATCAGCTCCTGGTAGAGGACTTTTATTTTCTAAACATGGCCATTTGACAATAACAGGCTAAACAGATGCAGATTGGGCTGGTTCTCTTGATGATAGGAGATCAACCTCAGGATATTGTGTTTTTGTTGGAGGAAACCTTGTCGCATGGAGAAGCAAGAAGCAGGCTGTTGTTGCAAGGTCCAGTGCAGAAGCAGAATATAGAGCTATGGCACAAGGAATATGTGAACTCCTATGGTTGCGCAGATTAATGGAAGAGTTAAAGTTGGTTGAAACAACAAATATATCCTTGTTTTGTGATAGTAAAGCAGCTATCAGTATTATGAATGATCCAGTCCGGCATGATCGAACTAAGCACATAGAGATTGATCGTCACTTTATAAAAGAGAAGATAGTTGAAGGCCTTATAAATGTCTCCTATATAGCTTCAAAAGAGCAACTAGCCGATGTTTTCACAAAGGGTTTGAATAGCAAACTGTTTCATCCTTTGGTTTGCAAGTTGGGCATGAGTAATATCTATGCACCAACTTGAGGGGAAGTGTTGAAATCTTTGTAATTAAAGTCAATATTGTCTTTCTTAGTTTAGGTTTATTGTCTTTCCTAATTTAGGTTTATTCCTATTTAGATTTCTTCCTATATTGGAACAATCTTGTGTATATATATAGTGGTGTAGAGATTGAAAATATAACACATAATAAAAAGAAATTCGAAATATTCTTTCAACATAAACCAATACTGACAGAATATCTAATTAATCAGTTAAATCTTTTTCCAAATTCAAACTGCACTCATAGAATACCATATAGTTAAGCAACATACAATGGGCCAACAACTCCTAATTTTGGCCAAAATATGCTACTAACAATAGCAATTGCGCACTAGGCCTAAGAATGTGTGTTCTCATTATTATCCATTAGGAGTAATGGTAGTATATTAGTTGCATTTCATAATATTCATTCAAGTAAAGCATGAGAGCAGGAATCGGAAGATCATGTTGTATAAATTCAACAACTATTTAAAAAAGAAAAAAAAAAAAAAGGATCAAACTCTCGTTCATGAACATAGAAATTCACCTCTGGCAGACTGGCTTCAGCATGCTTCAGTTTATCTAGTTCATCAGAAAGGCGTTTGAGACCCTCCTTGTATTGCTCAAGTTTACTTGTGAACTCCATCTTCTCCTAAGATTGATACAAAAGAAAGACAAGAAATGTGTTAGGACCCATTTGTAAGTAAAGACTTGTTTGATTGCATGCATCTAGTCAGGATTATTCTCTACAAAGTCCAAATAAAGTGGTAAAAGAGCACCTCAATCTTCAGATTACTTCTGCTATTTTCCCTCCACTCTCTCCTTACTTCTTCACTCCTCATTTTCTTCTAATCTATTTCTTTCTTTCCCTTGAACACAAATTTTTCGTCTATTCCCGCCCCCCGCCCCCCTCCCCCCCACCCACAAAAAAAAAAAAATTTTTTTTTATTTGACTCTGTAGTTCTTCCACTTTCCTCTTCTTCTGTCCGGCAAACAAATTTCAACCAATTCTCATTGAAAAAGAATTCAGAAACTTTTACCGCAAAAACATGTTTGATGTCAAGAACTCCGCATCAATTTATTGGATCGGTTTTATTAGGGAACAGATTGCCATCTACTTTCAAACTGACGAAGAGGAAGAAGACAATTCTGTTTTGGATTCTTACTTTAATGATGATGATGATGATACAAATAGGAAGGAGCTTGTTCGAAAATTAGACATTTCAAAGGAGAAATTTGTCAAACCCTTGAATGAGGATCAACCTACTACTACAAGTGGTTCACGGATTCAAATACAGCAAACACAGTCACTTGCATAATCTTGCTTTAGCTAAAAATTAATAACACGAGAATACTTGGAAGCAAAAATTTTTGATGTTCTGAAGCTGTGTATACCTAACTACCTTGAGGGCTACCCTTGAAGTTTATGGTTCAATTTTTTAATACTAGTTCTCATACTGAGGTTTTGCATTTGACTGCTATCCAAAGGTTAGGCCTTTCTTTCTACGAACTGTTGATGCATGTAAGCAATTAGAAGGGGCTTATCAAGTTGTGTCTATCATAGCTGATAAGTTGATCACTGTTAAAGACCCATACAAGTTTAGGCTTCTGGTTCTCAGGAGGGGGAGTACAGGTGCTGCTGTGTTTGGCATCAGGAAATAGAGTCTTCTTTTTCCTATTTGTCCATATTCCTGATTTATCCTCTGGGTCAGTCTGGTTGGTTTTTTGCGCCAGTTTTGGTGTAGCAGCTATATTTCGATTCATCCTCTTTTTCCAAGGGTTTAATAACTGCTGAACCCATTTCATATCATGGGGGTTGCCAGCGTATTAGGTGCTGCTCTGTAATGCGCTATTCATGGTGGTACTGTAGAAAATACTTTATTATATTCCACCCAGCGGGTGATTGGGGAGTAGACATAAGGGTCTTGTTCGGTAATTCTGTACCGATTTTGCAGATAAAAGTCTTGTGCAATCAAAAGGACTCGAGTTTGATTCAAAGTTCGGAGTTTTGGTGGATGTTACTCATGGGTTTCAATAAAGATTGTCTATTACTTTTTAAGATGTATTCAACTTCAAGTAGGAAAATAAGGGTTGTTGCATTGAAGGTTCTAGGTGTGGGTAATAGTGATGATGATGTGGTGAAATTGATGAGCTGTGTTATTGCCAGTGTTCTATTAGTGTCTATAGTTTCAACTTGATCCTTGAGGACAAGGATCTCAAAGGGAGGATATTAGTTAGGACCCGATTGTACCTAGAAAGGGCCTAATTGTAATAAAGACTTGTTTGATTGCATTTAGCTAGTTAGGAATTGTTTCTGTGCAAAGTCTTTTACCAAATGCTTCAACAATATGATTATGCTTCAGCCTCAAAATGGTAGATGACTACTTATGACTAGCATCAAAAAAAAAAAAAAAAAAAAAAAAATGCCATGGAAAACTATATTCAAACAGAATGTGGTGAATCCATGTCAGATTCTCAGAGGAAGTATAACATGCAAACCATGTTTATTAATACTTCAGTAATTTTTAGTTTTCCACGTACTTGTATGAATCTCATAGGCAACGCCTACCTGTTCAACATTTTTCACTTTATCAAAAATTGCCTTCTCTGTATTCAGACGCCTCGCTTTTTCAGTCCGATGATCCTCTTTGTCCTTTCTCAGCTCCTCTCTCAACCTCTCTACTGTCTTCTCTAGAATCTGAGTAACCATGGTATAAAAGATCCGATTGGGAAAGGAAAATAGACATGAAAGGGGAAAAAGTTGATTGTACTATAAACCTGTATCCTGTGTTCTTTCTCTTCCTTTTCTTTCATGACCTGCTCACCACCGACATTTCCAATTGACCTTTTACCTGTGATGTAGAATACAAGATCAAAATGAGGCAAGTGCTACCTATATAATGCTACTAAAATACAATTTCTCATTAAGAGAAGTACCTTGTTTGAGGTCCTCAATCTGTTTGGAAAGTGCTAGTTTTTCCTTGCTGAACTCATCCTTTTCTTTGGATAAATTTTCCACTTTTTTCTACCGGAACAAAATGGAGCATACCATTTTAATAATCATAGACAGTTACTAAAAGAATATGCAAGAACTTCTAAAACCACATGTAAAATATGCAAGCAGAATAATTAAGAAATCTGCATCATGCACAACCTTCCACTGAACCGCCAACTTCTTCTGCCTCTCCAACTCCAATTTCAGACTATTCTGCAAGTAAGGTCATATTAATAAAGTATTAATTTGAGAATTTTATACATGCATGCATACATGCCAAGAAAAAGAAAAAAATAAAAAAAGATTGCGGATGCACCTCCATTTGCAAAATATCATTTATCTTTTTGTCCCTCTGACTCAGTTCTACTTCACTCTTTGCGAAGTCTTGCTCCAATTTTAATATAGTCTCCTTCTGTTTGAACACAAGGCTATTTATTTCGACAATCTCAGATTCCTTCTCTTTTATTTTTTCCTGTGTGCAATACAATGTAAATTTGTGAAAAACAAACACAAAGCAACACATTAAATTACTGAAAAAAAAAAAAAAAGGAAAAGCCAAAAGAGGTAAATACTTTTCTTGGAATTACACAAAACACTAAGAAATGCCTATGATTGAACATCCAACACCCAAGCTATTTCTCAAAAGCTAAAATTGCATAATGACAATACCGATTAAAATAATCATAACAACAGCCTGAGCTGAGAGAGGCACTAAGATATACATTAGTGAGGCAAAAATGTAAAATCACCTTCTATTAAACATTTACAATTAATGTAAAATTAGAACAAAAGAGATATTTTATTGGTCATGTTAGTCATAGTAATAAATTTTTGTTACAAGGCATATCTCGACTAATTTCTTTATAAATTGAACAATATTATTTTACTCACTCAAAAGATGTTTCAACAATTCTCTTACAAGCTTTCATCGGCATACTAGTGAGAAATCAAGAGGGAAAACTAAAGCCAAAGTTCACATTGGAATTCTTAAATTAATCAAGGTTTTGATTAAATTTAAACATTGGAAACTTAATTATTACCAAATACCTTACCAAGGGATTTTCTCATAATTATCTTCATGATACAAACCATTTCAAATTCATATGAGAAATTTAACTATACACACAATGCTGTCACAGTTCCAACAAAAAATAAATACTACTTGAAAAGATATACCAAAAGACTTGGATATTTAATAAAAGTTAGCTTCAATTTAGCAATACCAGATAGTAAGGCAAAAAAGTAATAATGAATTCTTACAAACAAAAAAACAAATATTCTACTTGAAGCAATTATCTATAATAAATATAAATGTACGGTTATTTATATTTTTATAATTTATATTTATAAAAATAACATTAATAAATCTTATTAATAATTAAACAAGCTTACATTACTATCATTATACTTATTTCCTAATTCTAGTCACATTATAATATTTTTTGCTTCCTAATTAATTATAAATAGTGGCTATCTAATAAATATATTTTAATTGTTCCTAATTAATTTCATCAACACTCATTAATATAAATATCAATTAGTATTTAAATTATTGTGATTTTTAATTCTTCCTAGTCAATCTACTGTCTCTATGAATACAGTACATACAACATAGTTTTAATATAATACATGCATAACCAGTATTTTTGAAGCCAACATCCTATGCTGCATGGAAACGGAAACACCGAAGCGCGGAAACATGAAAAAGGGAACGGGCAAATGGTACTTTCAAAAATATAGGAAACAGAAGCATGGGAAAATTGCATAAATATGAAAAATATAGAGTTATAACCATTAAATATTTTCAACAAGTCAAGTCCAATCAACATTTGTTCATACTCAAAAGAAAAAAAATTCATTTACAAGTTTTATACTTATAAAAAAAATACATGTTTTGTGAATTTGCATGTATTTTTATGTATTTATTTTGGTTAGAGAAATGAGTTTCTGGTTTATGAAAACGTATTTCCGAGCCAAATTACCCAATTTACGGAAACAGCCCCAAATCCGTGTAGTTTCCAAATGTTTCCGTGCAGGGAACGTAATGTTTCAGATATGCGGAAACGGTATCCAAAGAAAGTTTCTGTGCAACATAGACAACATCTAGGAGAGTGTAAAATATTTTTCTTCACTACTTGTTTCAATACATTTTTTTTTCATTATCATTATTAGACATGTGCCATTCATTTTATTTTTTCTTTCTATGCATAACTATTGACTTGGAATGTTCAAATCTTCAAAGCAAATGTTCTATGTTCACTTGATATCAATTGACTTAATAAGTAAATGTTATTGATATCATATAACCGACCTCAACTAGTTTGGAATTGAAGCTCGATTGTAGTAGTTGTTGATTATGCTATTCAGATTTTTTCTTTTTATTTTGATTGTTCATGCTAAATTAAAATTTCTATAATATTTTACATGTTTCCATTTAATATAATTAACTTTTGAATGACAATTATAATTTTTTATTTTACTACAAAAAGAATTATATTTTTAATAATTTTTAAGCTATATATAACAATTATATTAAACATTTAAATTTATTCAAACGCACTAATATGGAAATATTTAAACGTGCAACCCATGTGCTATAAAAAACCTATTACTTGAAAGTAAACCCAAAACAAACAAGTGAAAAAGAAAATAGAAAAAATCAACTAAATTTACAGATAAGCAAATAAAGTAATATAACTACTTAGAACTAAAATTAGTTTAATCAATATCTAGAATGTTAGCAGAAAAAACAAATAAATAAACAAATCTGAAATATTAAACTTATTTTTCAATCTCTTTTAGACTATCCTAGGAATCTTGAATATTGGTGACAAATCCTAGTAAATCTTATAACTATAAAAGAAGGAAGTTAGATAATAGGAGCAGTAAATGCAAAGGAAGAACTGGCCCCTAACAAGATTAAAGGGGTGGCTTCATAGGAGTAACAGCTGTTACAGCCACTGCCAATACAGCATGATTACATTGGGCTGCATTTGTGATACCCAGCCAGTACAGCCAGATAAAATTGCAAAATGATACATAGAATACTGACTTGCATCAGTTTGACATATAAAAAAAGCAAATATAAAATGAAGGTTCTTCCAAAGACAGAATAAAACATGCTAGAAAAAAATCAAAGGAACTAGAAAATTAGCACCCTCCAAATTCAATAATGTTGGAGAACAACCCATCAGAAAACCTACAAGTACAAGCCCGCAGATTAAAAGAAAAAATTTGGCTTTCAAAAATACTGGTTCATAGGTTATGTTGCCCAAATATTTTAAATATGAACCAGACACATGTTTAACAAGCAGTGTAAAAAATAAATTAATTAAAGATTAAAATAGAACTTTAACAAGCAGCGTAAAAAATAAATTAATTAAAGATGAAAATAGAACTTTCTCACCTGCATCTGTTGAACACCATCCTTCATTCTATCATAATCCTCCACATCTATGTTTCTACATCTCTCAAGTAACTTCAAAAAAATTGAGCATGAGAATACTGCACAAAAAAAAAAATAATAATAAAATAAAATAAAATTCCATGGAATATGTTCCATGCAATACCTGAGACACTCTCCTTTCTAAGTGATCTTTTTCCGTCTTTCCCATTTCAATTTCCTTCTTGCAAGCTTCTATCTCAATTTCTTTCTCCCTTAATAGAGATTCTACTTTGTCAGACTGAGCCTTGGCCATTTGAGCTACCTCACGCAATTTCTAATAGAATAACACATAAATGTTTTCAAATTACTGAACGTTGATGCTCCACTACAAGGAAGTTATATAATTAACTGGCAGAGATAAAATTTATTTGCGGCATCCAATCCAAATAATACCTGGCATTCTTCAAAATTGTGCTGGTTTTCCTCTCTCAGCTGCATGTTGCTTTCACGCAGCAAGTTCATTTCTCTAACCTGGACAACATGTTTAAAGATATCGTTTAAGATCATAGTTACCAAATAGAGAATCAAAAATCTTTATTTTCAGAACAGAGAATCGAATAAAATAATAAGATTCAGTATAACTTATCAAAATTAATTAAAAAATAATGTATATACATTATGGATATATTTTCTGTTAATTTTATTGAAAGACACAAAAATTCTATTGCAAATCATGTATTTATATAAATTTCAATTCCAAATCATGTACCACACAAAAAATGAAAGTGATCCGAATGACTTACATAGTTTCCAAGTTCAAAATATCAAACTATAAAGTTAAAATTTTAAAACAAAAACAAATTAAAACTATCAAACCATTAAATTTCCTATCCAAAGACAAATTCATTCATCATCAATTCAAGCCCTTCATCATCTTGATCTTCTAATATGATCATATCCTCTATATTGTTGTTTTGTTAGGTATGAGAATCATTGGGCACAAGAATCAACTCACGGATCATATGATCCGAATCATGAATTGTACAATTCATGCTCAATTCAAATTCACCCATACGATTCGTATCGTTGGACATGAAAATTGACTCGAACCATAAGATTTGACTCCAAAGCATAAGATTATATTAACACTAGTTCATGTGGTGAAATGAAATTTTTGAAAGCAACTAAACTTTTAAGAAAATTTTAAACAATTTTTTGAAAGAAATGCAACAGAAGCCAAAAAAAGATATGGCTAATAACCAAATAAACACAGACGTTTCAATAAATTGCAATTATATCAAACCTTCCAGAATAGGCTATTTTACACTAACCTTTAAAAATTCATGCAACTGTACCCATTTGAATAAAAAATGCGCCTTTTCTTTTTTGCCATTAAGAAAAGATTGAATGAAGAGTTATAACACAATAGAGAAATCTCCAAAATATATTATTTCATTTCGATTATAAAAAATGGATACAATTTCAACAAATCTCTAAAGGCTAGGGTAAAATAATATATTTTTGAAAGGCTCAGGCATAATAGTAACTTTTCAAAAGGTTTGGGCCATTAGGTCAAAAAGATGATGACAACAAGAAAACAAAAAGGAAATAAATAAAACCTAAGAAGTTTCAGGCCAAAGGAACTATGAAAAAGAAAGAACAAAAGCTGACAAGCAAAGCAGACTCTCTTTTGTCGTAAGCAATCACCTTTACAGTTTACATATCAACTTTCAGTAAGTCAACAAGAAATCAAAATTACCTTAAGTTCAAGAGATTTTTTCTCTTCTTCCGACAATAATAATGCTCTTGAATTTGCACGCTCAGCATGAAGTGAAGCCTGGGCAGTTTCTGCTGCTTTTAAAGCACTCTCAAGCTACACAGATTGGGTACTATTGCCTTCAGATATCTTAAATTGTTATCGAAAATTTCAACACACATTATAGAACATATCAGGAAAACAAATAACAAAGTTTTGTGATAAACAAGATAATTCTACGTTGAGCAAATTTTGCACAAACATTAGGTTCTACTTTTAAAGCAACATAAAAATGGACTGAAGCATAGCACTATAATAGATGCCTTAACATAATAATCAATTCAGCAGTCAGATATCACAAGAACCTCACCTCCAGCTCTCAGAGCAACGTCAGTACAATAACCAATTCAGAGTCTTAATGACATAAGAACTTTGAACACAATAGATGTCATCTCAAAAAAGTAATTTTGCTGTCGATTTTTAAAATAAAGATGAATAATATGAACATAACACAACAGCACTAAGAAAACAACATTTGAAAATACTCATTAATCACATAGAAAAAAGACTTATTCTCTTACTTGTGTTTGCAATCGATGTTTCTCCTGTTTTAACAATGAAATCTCAGTTTCTGCCTGTTGAAGTGAAAGAATCAATTAGAGAACTGTATACTCTTTCTAGGACAGGAGAAAGCACTCTAAACAAGAGATACTTACTATTTCTTTTGACCTTCTGAGATAGTTAACCACATTCTGTAAGCCAGCATCATCATGGGAATCTGAAACAGTCCCTCTAGAAGAAATACCAGCTGAATTGCGCTCTTTCTCAGCCAACTGAATGTGCAAAGCCTCTAGTCGATCATGCAATATTTTGTTCTGCATCAAGAGAATAGATGAATAGATTAGCAACCAAATGCAATAAACCATAAAAACAAATAAAAATGCTAATAAAATATCTCCAACTTGTTAGCACAAATGAGAATGGACCAACTATCTTTTACATAACCACTGACTATCCTTCACATCTAGATAAGAATGCAGATCTGACATCAAGGCAACTGCCTTTAACGTGTTTTCTTCATTTGGGGGACAAGAATTGCTGCACCATTACTATAATTGTAAATTTCACCATTTATTTTAATTTTTTTCAAGTGCATTAATGCAGAAGGATTCACATAGATAATAATTTTAGATTTCAGATAACGAAAATAATTATATCCAACTGCAGTATTATAATTTTTCTCTGCAAAAATTTTTCATGGAAAAATGAGTTAAAGATGAATTATCATATGCATATGGAAGTTACTGCAAATATAGAAAAAAGTAAACATTATGAGTTAATGAAGACATTTATAATGTATTTTTCTGTACCATATAATGCAAGAATGGGAACATTTTAAGGATATAATGTTACGGTCCCAAGTTTGGATTTAGTAATGGGTATACTGATTGTATTTCAAGATAGAATTATGGCTCATTGTGAGAGAACCTTACGTTCTCTGAATTTCAGGAACTCAAACCTTTAATTAAAGTTCTGCTTACATCTTTCATCATTCCACACCCTGTTAAACAACTAAATGCAAAGCTAAAGACTATTGACTACCCACTACCCACTACAATAATGGCCCAATATAACTACCTATTAGAATAAAGAACTTGCTTAACTTCTTTCCTCTAATAAAGAAACTGATTCCCATTATAATACTAAGTAAAAGTACTCTAAATATAGCAGCTCTGAAATGTTACGTCCCTTTGAAAAGGCACTTGTCATCAAGCATAAAGGACGGATAACATGAAAACTTCAACTAATAAATATGTGAGGCAAACAAAATCCTTAACACCCCCTATTCCAAACACAGAAGAAGCTCAGTCCTAAGCAAGCAAGGTGGCAAGACTTCTTGGAGTCGTTTGATGACTCGTTGATGCATGCAATTGAGTATTTCTTCTGCGCTTCTATATTTAAAGAAAATTCGTTGATCAAATGGCTCCTATAATTTTCCTCTGTCATTCTCAAATTGATTCTTCCTAATCTGTTCCCATCTAGAGGCCGCCAAGTCATGGGCAAGACCCTGTAGTTGGGCTGACATTTGCTATTGTTTAACTATTTCTCTCTATGTTCTGCTGTGTCTTCTAGATACACAACCATGTAGACTGGAAATCACTTCTGGAAAACTTGTGAATCACAATAACCATTGGCCATGATAGCAAATATTATGGTCCCAAGTGTGAATCTATTTATGGGTTTAAACTTCTGCTACATCTTTCCACAATCCACAGGCTTTAAAACAACTAAATGCAAACCTACAGACTATTAACTACCCACTACCCACTTCAATAACTGCCCACTAATAACTACCTATTATAATTATATTATAATCAAAATAAAAAACTTGCTTAACTTCTATCCACCAACAAAGAAACTGATTTAGGAAATTCTATTTTCTGCTTGCCTTTTCAGACTTGCTTGAAATTATGAAACCAAATGAACAAGAGGACAAAGTTTATGCAATATACAGATCGAATCTGATTTAGCCAGTAAGTGAAGACAATGAGGAAATGAAAAGCATTAGATATATAGAAGAAAGACCTGCTGTTGTCTTGTATAGTTTGTTTATATTCTATTAGCCTTATGTTAACTGTAAAAGGGTAGAATAAAAATTTATATATATTCCCTAGGTATAAATAGAGTTGTAACTATTTTTTATTTGATATTGAAGGAAAATTTTCTTAATTCACACAAAAAACAACACCTGCTCATTCAGTTCATTAGACTTCTTCTCTGCCTCCTTTTTTGACTCCTCAAGCAATAATTTCTCTACCTCCCACTTGGCCTTCAGTTCATCCTGCATATCATCAGACCAGATTGTTATAATTCACATCAAGTACTACAGTATGCAAGGGAGGGAAACGTGGGCCACGGAAATAAAGCGAAATAAATGTGGAATGCAAATCTAAAATGCTGCCTTTACCATAAACGAAGTTACAAAAAAAGTAAAGCAGAAATTATATATTCACATTTTACTACTTTTTATCTCATTCTCTCACCTCAACAAATAGAAAGCATACACTCCTAAGTAAATAATTAAGGGAAAAATAAATTTCCCCTTACACTTCTCCTTGCCATTTTCTTTGCTAAAAGAGTACAAGTCACAAAATTTCACTATTGCAAAAGAAAACCTGATTGATGGGTGATAGGACTACAATAATATAATAAGTTTTCAGCCATCAACAGCATAGGGGTTAGATGTTTCAAGATTACTTCAATTAGAGAACATAACCAATCCTCAAAATATTTTTTTTCTTTTTTCAAAGGACTGGGGGACTAATGTGAGGCTGGGCAGGATTTGTACCTAATTTTCATTTTACATTATTTTATAATATTAAACCATATTTTTTAAAAATAAGCAAATGTTACATGAAAGTATATTAAACTATAAGTAATTAATATTTTAAACAATAAGTGAAAAAGTAAGAGAGGAAGATTGGTAAGTGAGAAAGCATTAGGCTGATAAAAATAAATTATAGCAAGAAACCATGTTAAATTAAGGAAAATAGTTGAGCAAAGTTACATTTTCCCTTTTCTTTGCATCTGTCAATTTACGCAGATCAGATGCTTCCTGTTGCAGTGAGGCCAAAGCTTGGGATGCTTTTGTCAACTCCTGAATTGTTTCAGATTGTAGAACAACCTAAGAAAATACCAACCCATTCAATATTTGAAAAATAGAATGTGATTTCATCTTATGGAAATCAGGCATATCAGATGTGACCATATAAAAGAAATTTTTCTAAAAGAAAGTAATAAATATCTGCTAACAATTATACACCTATAGAAATTAAATAAAGCACATATTATTATCCACTGAATGGAGACAAAACCAAAGCATGTTTTGTCCAATTGAAAATTGGCATATCCATGACCCCACAAAAACATGATATAGAATAATAATTGAACTTTTGAGTGATGTACAAAAATGATAAATGCATATGAATCCTTCAAGTACCGACAAATTCAAATTGGAAAAATGCAAGTAGATGCAAAAAAAATTACATGAATTGTAAAATCCAGAATAAAATGCTAAAAGCCAAAAATATCACATGCAACCACCCTGCTAAGAAATACAATAGTTGTATGATTCCAGTTAAGTTACCTGTCTTTCGTAATTTGCTTGAGCCCCTCGCCACCTCTGATGTTCCTTCTCCAAATCTTCTTTCAAAGCAGAAACTTGAATCTCCAAACCCGCAATTTGAGAACTACATGAAGAAAGCAGCATGAGAAACCTGAAGGAATATTAAAATCAAATTGAAAAATATATTTTGCGGATCTCACATTTTACTTGAGCTTTCTTCCTTCAGAGAAGCTATTTCTGCCATTGCAGAAGCAAGTGCATTTTCTTTTCCAGCAGCAGCAGAGGCTAGCTCTTCAGTCTTCACCTTCAGTTCATTATCAAGCTCTGAGATTCTCTCCCTAAGTGAAAGAAGTTCAGCTTCTAATGACTCCTTCAACTTTTCTGACTGCAAACATTTGGAAAGTAGTTCATTGAGATAATACATATGCAAGACCAGCCAAGCCAATCACGAGCTACTAAGATCTCAGCATAATAAAAGCTCATTCAGGCTCGACGCATCGAATAAATGAGCCAAGCTTGAGCTTAATTTTGAAGCTCATTTAGCAGATAACCTGAGCTCGAGCTCAAAGATACTCAGTTTGTTTAAGCTGACAAGCCAGCTAGTTCATAAGCTTATTTGGAGTATAGCAAAACCTTTAATTTGCTAATTTTATACTTCTAGTATAAAATTAAGTATAAATATTCATAGAAAAGGTCTTTATAATGAGGATTCTAAAATTAAAATCCAATAACAATCAAATAGATCATGAAAAGAGGGAAAACAAACAGCATGTGCAATAACACATTCTAATCGAAAGTTTGGAGCTGAGAGGTCCCTTCCAAATGGTCTTTTTCCATTAGCTTTGGAGATAAATGAGAGAAGGACACCTAAGATGGTATGGTCATGTATTACATAGACCTTTCACATGCCCCATTCTTATATGTAATGCTCTGGCAGTGGAGGATGCTAAAAAGGGAAGCAATCAACCTAGAACTGCTTGGAGGGAAGTTGTTGCAAAGAATCTATGGTCTTGGAATATTAGTAAGGATGGCTATAAGCAAAACAGAATGCAGACAAAATATTCATGTAGCAAATCCTAGTTTGTTGTTGCCTATTTTATACTTTGCTCAATTTATTAATATATCAAATGATTTAAACATTATCATTCAAAAATCTTTTCTACAGAAAGTACTCTCAAAATCTTTGCCAACTTATACTTTGCTTTGCATTGATACTGATTTGATTAGAGTGGATATTGAAAACTAAAGATTCATAACCCCAACTAATTTGGGACTAAGGCTTATTTGCTGTTGTTGTTGTTGTGTTTGGAAGCCAATAGGTTGTTTACCAAGTGGATCAAATTAAGCATGCTAAGCTCAAGCTCAAGTGAGAGCTAAGCTTGTTCAATTTTTAAACAAGCTAGTTAAACTCAAGCTTGAACCAAGCTTAATATTTAAAGCTCAAGCTGAGCTAGAGCTGAATTCAAGCTTTCTAAAACTTTTACTAGCTGAGCTTACAGTTACACTCCTATTTGTGCACCCACGTGCATGTTTAAATGAATAGAACAAGAATTCAGCATTTCAACCTCAAACAAAGTTAGGGAATACCTCTATCTTAAAGTTCTCATGAGCAACTTCCATTGCCTTTAGTGCAGCTTCATTTACCTGTGCTATGTTCTTGTACTGCAAAATAAAGTTGAACTAATTAAGTAACTATACATTGAAATTAAAGAACAGCATTTTCCAAGCAAGCACCTGTAGCATATGCTCCTTGTTTGCCTGCGCTTCCTCTTTCAATTTTTCAATCTCCTCCTTTGCCATTAACAAATCCGTAACAACCTTGTGCACATTCAACCAAAACAGGAGGGAAAAAAGGTCATATCAAAAAGCTCACAAACCTAATTAGTGACAACAATGATTGAAAAATCAGTATAATTTGTATTTAAACAAGTGGTGAACCCAGCATACTTTTTCAAGTAACGTTCTAAGCTTGTAAACATAATTTAAGTGGTTGTGTTCATAGAATCACATTGTAGGAAGAAAAGCCAATTGAAATCCTTGTGAACTAGTTCCATGCCTTGAAGACTACATAGCGCATTGAAGTTTCCCAAACTTTGTTCAATAGTACATCTGTTCACTACAGCCTACTAAATTCACTGGCTCTTGCATTGCGGTAAGCCAAACACATTATTGATCCAAATGCATCGCTACTTTTCCAAGGGATCACACCTTGAAAAGAGAGAGAAGAGGGACAACTATATGATCTACATTAAAGCTATGCACAAATTTTACCAAAAGGGTTCTCAAAGAAATTTTAACCAGAAAAGGCTTGTGTCTTCAGATGTGTAGGCCTAAAACTAACACATTTCGAGCTATGAAGAAAAATTGGTCAACAAAATGGCATGTACACCAACACCAATTAACAGCCTTACCTCAGTAGTTGAAATAGAGGAAGGTATTCCACCATCATCCTTGTCGGCAACCTGCATTAGTACAGTAGGGAATAGAGAAGAAAGGACAATTCAGTCAAGCACAACTATAATAAAAATGTTGTCCAACTTAAGTTAACAATATTTTGCCAATGTCAGTACATTTAAATTTTAAGCAACATATCATTCTGGTAAAATAAAAATTCTAGATACAATGAAGAAGCACCTTAACATCTGAAGTTTTGATCTTTTTCTCCAAGTCAGAAAGTCTGGCCTGTCAAAACAATCATCAACAGAAATGAACAGTCAAATGCAATCTCCATTACATAATCAACAGGCACTAGTTTTCTCGGCATGAAATGGCAAGAAAAACAGAAAAAAAATTTGGTAACATGCAAGTTTCAAGATTAATCAAGACCTCAGCAACAGCAGCCCTTGTCTCAGCAGCGGAAACAGCACGCAAGGCATTAGCCAATTCTTTTCCCATTTCATCAGCTTGCCTCATTGCAGTTTTTAAAGTTTCCTCACGATCAGATGTCAGAGATCTAACATTGTTCCTCTCTTGTTCCAATTCCTTCTTGGCCTCAGCCCATTCCCTCTGCAAAAATATATTCTTTCAAGATAGAGTACAGATACAGATTACCCATTATAGTATACTGAAGTTTAATTAGAGCTCACGAGAGTTTTGACAGCAGAATCGAATTTAATTCATTTCAAGTTATGAAGAATTAAAATCCAATAATTTAAACACTATTTGTAAATCATCTTGTGTAACAGCCAAACTAAATCCAAATGTATTGGTTTTGAAAATAATTGCCTATTGCTGCAAAAAAGAGGATTCTTGCAAAATCAACCCTTCCAACAGATCCATAATCCCTAAAAATCAACTGCAAGTATTCAACTATACTAGGTAAAGGGATTACAACACAACAAAGGATCCAAATGCAATTAAATTGGACTGGATTTCTCACTTCCAATAGCGTCCAAAGACAGATCGAAAATTAAGGCATGGAAAAGTAAATGAGTATATAGATTTGCTAATGAGTGAACAATCAGGAACCGCAGAGGTCCTATGGTCACACACACACACAACACCACCACAAGTATTGTCATTTTCAAGTCGAAGGAGTTTGAAAGACAATGTAGCAACTTGAAAGACACCTTAAGCATTCAAAAATACATCAGTAGAACCATTTCTAGAAAAATAATAAAGAAAAGACACCAAAGTCTATCTCTTCTGATGCAACAATGATAACATAGGTTATGGCAAATTTGAACACACCTCAATTTGTTTTATGTGCTCCTCCTGTTTTATCCTTTCAGCAGCTCTTGCTTCCTATAGTACACATGAAGGAAATATTAATAAAAATTACTGTAAATAGGAAAGCAACATATTAATTAATTCAGATAGCATACCTCACGAACCTCCTGAGCACATTGAATAGTGTCTAAACTAGCCTGAAAGTGTAGGCACACAAATTTAGAATGTTTATAACATTTATTTAGGAAGCTACAATTTGCTTTACATACCTGCAGGCGATAGACTCTCTCTGACAAACTACGAACTTCATCATAAGCTCTTTTTTCAGCACTTGACAACATCTCCTTTTCATGCTTGAGAACAGATACCTGTTAGGAAACATAATGTGAGGTTGCTAAAATTAAGAAAATACCACACTGATGCATGCATGAGATATAACCGTTACCTCCATATTTAACTTCCGAGAAAGCTCCTCAGAGACATTCAACGCTTCTGAACTTTCTTGTAGTTTTCTTTGGAAGTCAAGTACCAACTTTGTGAACTCTGCATTCCTTGCTTTCGTGCTAATTAGTTCATTTTCCTGTTATGTATCAATGAATGATCAATTAAAAGTTCACCAACACCAATCCACAAAAAATTAGTCAAAACCAGCCCACACTTGCCCAAACCCAACAAAATTTTTCGGTCAGTTCTAAGGGAAGGGAGAAAAAGAAAAAAGGATTCTGAAAGTTTCAATAGTTAAAACAACTTACCAACTAAACTAATTCTACATCGAAAATCGAATAACTTGGACCTCTTTTTATGATAATGCACGAAAATTGTTTCTTACTAAAATAAGGTGGTAATGGTAATAACATCATTCAACACTTAAAACTAAAATTTCCAGTGGCTGTTAGTCTTAAATTGTTTGATAATTCTTATCTATTAATCACTTAAAAATCTCAATCAAACTAAATTGCAATAAAAATGATAAATCAGAAATTTTAACCTAAGAGTTTTTATTGAATACAAGTTATTTCATTTTAGGAAATTCTTTAACTTACAACTGTCAGCACTTAAATTACTCAATGCCTAAAGTTCAGCTCTTAAATTCCAACACTTAATTTTCGGTTTTACTAAAAACCACCTAAGGCTACATTTGGCTTGAGGGATATTAGGTGAAGATTTTGAAGAATCCATGCTTTTGCACTTTATCAATTCCATGGATGAGAATGAAATACAGGGACTCTACAAAACTTTTTTATTTCAAGAATACCCTTCAATTTCATGCATTTGGTCTCCAAAGAAAACAAGAGAGATTGTAACGATCCACGAAATAAAAGACCTGAATCATTTTTAATTATATGGATTTAAAAAATTCCTCAATCCCAATATTGCATCGATTAGAATATTATTGTTACTTGTCTTAGTATTAGTCACAAACATTATAAGCATAGTTCCAAATGATGCAATCAACAGACATCATAAATTAATATGAAATCAAAATAGACAGAAGACTATAAAAGTGACTTTCTACGACATTTTTTGCTCTTAACTTTTGAATTTTTATTTTCATTTCAGTAATGTATATCACAATGTGAATCACTCTTAAATATTTGAATCCCGTTTTTTTTTTTGGAATACTTCTAATTTTATGCTATTCACTTCTATTTCATTTAGAGAAATCTTTACACCTCTCCCTGCAGAATAAATATGAAGGTTCAAGTAGAAATCAGATTTAACCCCACCATGACAAGCAGTGCTGTTTGCTTTCAACATTATATTTATCTTCCTTTCGTAATGTATTTTAGAATGTTAGTCATTTTCAACAACAAGCATTTTACAGTATTAGTTTCATTTCTTTGAAAGAAATTAAACACTTAAAATATCCCATACCATGTATTGTTAGAAGAAAAAAATTACAGCCCACTACCCTCTTTCCACTTTCTATAAATTGTATAAAAATGCTAAAAAAAAAAAAAAAAAAAAAAAAAAAAAAAAAAAAAAAAACAAAAAAAAAGGCAGCCCGGTGCACAACAGGTTTAAGTTAATTCATTTTGGCTTATGAACCATACGTTTAAGTTATTTTTCATATTTTTGATGCCATATCATTATTTGTACAACTTTATATGAAGAGAAAGGATAAGTGGCAAGCAATAATTGATTGAAAAATAAAAAAGAAATATAAACAAAAGAGTTGAAAGTTAAATAATTTGACAACTGAAAAAAAAAAAGTTACATATTTTTTTTGAGAACTTCTAAAAATAATAATTAATACGTTCCCCTCCACTCTTCTCCCTCTCTAGAATTTTTTAAACAACTTTCGTTATCTTGAAAATATTTAATTTAAAAATTTACCTATCACTCTGTATTTCTAAAATTCTTTCATTTTGATGATAAATCATTCTTAAAATTAAAAAATATATTTTTTAGAACAAATTAAAAAAAAAAAAATACTTAATCCCTTTCCTGTACATTCTTTTCCCTCACAGGCATTCTTTAAATAATTTATCATTATTTTATTGTTAAATATCTAACGCATAAATGGTTACGTCATTTCATTTTTTTTTCTTTATTTTTTAACTTCTTTCATTTAGTTCAACCAATTAATGAAAAAAATATATATATTTTATAAAATCTAAGTATCTCCATACACCATAAACCCAAGAAAAAGAAAAAACAAAATAGAAGAGCTTAAGTGGGAGAAGGGGTAGAATTTTTTCACACTTTATTATATATTTAAAATAAATTTTCATCTTAACATGATTTATCTTTTATTTCTTCAACCAATGAACAGTGTTGTCACCAGGCACTCAAGGTGCTCACCTAGGCACCAAGGCGAGGCGAGGCGAGGAGAGGAGAGGAGGTGGTACATGGTAAACCTCTAAGCGAGGTACCTTCAACTAGGTGCTGCCTAGGCACCAAGATGCAGCAAGGCAAGGCAAGCACCTCACACTTGTTTTGCTATTTCTCTAGAAAGCTATTAAAAAATGAAGTCAACAACTAATACAAGTACAGAAAAGAAGTGGCTAGAAACTGGAAAATTGGACAGCCATTAAAAAGAAACATATGGGGAAAAAGAAAAGGAAAGAGGATAAAATGGTAAGTCGGAAAGGCATTAAAAAAATTAGGTCAAAACCTAACCATTAAAAAGAAGTACAAATATGGGGAAAAAAGAAAGAAAGAGAAGTGGCTAGACAACAAGCAAATATCGAAGAAAACTAATTCAGAGGAAACTGAGGAAATGTGGACCATAATAAATCTGACGAAGAGGAAGTAGCGACATATGGTAATAATAATGATTTAGTGGAATTTGAAGATGATAGCCAAAGATGAGAATCCTTGGGAACTAGTACTTTGAGTTTGCATCATGACAGTTTTCATTCTTCATTAATACAATTAGAATACTAAATTATCTAATGCTTTCCGGAACCAATCATTGGAATAATTCTAAATGTATGACATAGTTTGGATTCTTCAACAATGCATTCAGAATTCCTCACCTCACTCAGACAAGTGGCGCCTATCGCCTCAGGCGATATGGGACCTTCTTGCCTCACCGGCAGCAAGCAATTTTGACAACACTGCCAATGAATGGACACCATGTGCCCTTGCTCCCTCAAAAAGTCAACTAACTTTTTGATTGAGAGCATTCTATAAGGCAAGGTTCTTAGTTGTAACGAATTTTTGGATAAGGTTTAATATGAAGGCTTGCAACCCAAAGGTTTTGGTCAATTTTGTTATTAATCCTTTTATTGGATATCATAATATTTACCAATCAAATGAGAGAGTAATGAATGTTATTTGATTATAATAAAGTTGACAGCTAACAAAAATAAATTATTAGTCAATATTATTAACTTAAACTTTTAGCATTCAAATGACACTTTGATATTTCAAAACTAAAGGGAAAACTAAAACAAATTGAGAATAGGAACCACCGAGTCATATCAAGGCCAAATATCAAACAAAAAAAGGTAGGCAAAAAGAATTCGTATCATATTGCCAAAGTAATTTTACCTGCTGCTCATGTTTGTTCATATAATTATCAAGCCTTTCTCTAGTGAAATTAACTTCCAGGCCCAACTTGTCACATTCTGATCGCAATGATATAATCTCACTCCTAGAAACACAAAATAGGGCAAAATTAAGCAAACACTATAAAGTAAGCCTTTCTTAAGCAAAATATCGTGAAGAAAGCTTTTTAATTAAGATGTTCCCAACTAGAACTAATACCTAGTTAAGCAGAGTCCAGTACAAGTAATCAATTGATGCATACAGAAATAGGGAACTGAAATAATATACTGGATTTTATGTAGCAAAATAAATAAAATAAAAAATAAAAATAAGGATGTCGAACTACATCACAAGCCTCACAAGATACACCAATTTTATCACCTCAACAGCAACTTCCTGTTTTATCCCGAAGCAACTATAATGGACACATATCAGCAACTAAATATGGGTATTGCTACTTTATAATCCTCCAAAACAAGGAAAATTTTCAGAACGTTTTTGAGACTCAAGCCTGACCCGTACTCCATCAAAACAGAATTTTGAAGATGGAAGGAGAAGAAGGGATAGTAACAAACAAAATGACAGATTAGAAAACCCCAGAACCGTATCAAAGGGGCCACATCGAAGTTCCATAAAATTGGAACTGCTTATGAAAATTGGAGAGAGATTCTCAAACACTGCTGAATATTCCATGAAAAAAGGGGATGTAACAGCAGAGTCAAAGCGAAGTGTAAATCTCGTTAAGTTCTACATCTTGTATAATTTACCATGAGAATGTAATAGAATCAATTAAATTCAAGTGTTTACCAAATCCAAAAGGGATGTTAGTTACACTAAAAGCAATAATCAGAGATAAGTCTTTAATACAAATATTTGGAGCTTTTTTCTTTCTGCAAACGGAGTTGAGAGGAAAGGACAGGAAATTTATGGAGAGTGCAAGACAAAACTGTTGAAATTAGGAAAAAACCTTACTGACTGCTGTACAGCAGTATAGCAAAAATAATGGAAATTGATGAGGAAATAAGCACCATAGAAAATCAATTATTATGCAACCAAGTGAGTTAAACTACTAAAACAAATTTCTCTATAAATAAATTATCAATGAAAACTAGTAAGTTCATTGTACTGATTAAAATCACATAATATTGATTCTTATTTAATATTAACTGTGCTTTATACTCTCCTAAAAGCAATTAAATTTCTTTATAACACATCACAACACCAAAAATAATCTTATCAAATTCTCATATATATAGCTTAAAATGGGGACCAGTGCTCGAAGCATCTCATATATGTGGGTTCTAGGGAGGGCCGCAGCCTTCCTCCTTATTTTGCAGAGGCTATTTCCATGGCTCAAACCCGTAACCTACAGGTTACAAGTGAGGTAGCTTAAACACAAAAAAAAAAAAAAAAAAAAAAAAAAAAAAAAAAAAAGAAAGAAAAGAAAAAGTTTAATCCCAAATAGAACTTCTTCTGTTCTGATTTTACTAAAAAAAGGTTAATTAATAATTATGTTTCAAAACTATGCCCACATGGTCTATTAGGTTTAAATTAAACTTCCACCACTCTATGAGATACCATTTGTTCCTTGTTTCCTATTGTGATTTAAGTCATTTTACAAGAGAAATTGTTCCAAGTACTTCCATAAAGCACAAGACTCGCTTGTTGCTCCAGCAAAACTTCCAAAGAAATTCCTATTTGGTAGAGTGGAGAAAAAGAAACGGAGAGAGAGGGGGCTGGATGATGGGTACCCTATCAACACATACATTAAGTGGCTTCTGACCCATTTACTACCAATTTTAAATGCAAATGACCTATTTGGTTAATGCATACTCTTTTAAAAAGCAACAATGGATGAATGACTGTTGCCATCCCCAATACATATCAAGCATTAAGAAGATGAAACTAGTACAAATATTCAAAGCTTATTAAAAATCTTGCGCGATTTTACATAGTGGAATACAAGGATAATAATATTACCTAGATTTTGCCAATTCCTCATCAAGAGATTTCAGCCGTTCAGCCGCCTTTTCTTGTGCTGCTTTAGCAGATTCCTATATAAATATGGAACTAAATTGTTAGAACATAGAAATACCAGAAAGGGAATGAGTAGGATGCAAACAAACTGAGCCAAACAAAGTCTCCCCCAACCCCCTGTTCGAGCTCAATTTGATTACTCCAAGACAAGCTCATTCAAGATTCAACTCCTATTATTCAAGCTCGAACCTGATCGGGCTCATTGACCTCTTATCCACCTCAAGCCCATAAATGAGATCAATATAAAGCAATCTTTAGTAAATTTTATACATATAGATTGCAGGTCCAACAAAAAGGACCCATATATTCCCTTGCATAGCGCACATAGATGTAAAAGAAGTGGGCAACTCCTTTTACTCCGAGAGATGAGGACCACAGCTTCCTTGTTAAGCGACCTTTGGTGGTTGCTTTTTTCGTCATGCTAAGTTTTCCCATTGATATCTTATAGTCTAAAATTTAATTTGGTACATAGGAGCTATATAAGCTACATTATAAAAGACAATAGAACACAATATAATTTAGAAGTGATCCCATATCAGATTTATAATTGAAATAATAAATTTAAAGGGCGCAGATTCAGTTAATGATAATGTTTTATCAAAAAAGAGAGTAAAACGAGCATGTTCATGCAACTGTTGAGGAACATCATCGAGACGAGTTCTACTATGTTCATTTATAAAGCATGCCTAAAATTTTTGCTCAAACTTGTCCATTTAACCTTATAACAAACCATTGAGTTTGTTCAGAAGCCGCACACTTTGCATACTGATTCTTTTGCACTGGTAGCAATGACCATTCCAAATATCTGAAGTCTTAAACATACCTGAGAGCCTTCAAGCACAAGTAAGAGATTTTTCCTTCCATCATCAGCAACTATGCAAATATAAACGGGATAAATAAGTATGAGACAGAGGCTGAAATATAAAATAAGATCATATCTCTATTTTTTCTGAATAAAGACCAAATTTGAATGCAATGGCTCTATGGTGACAAGAGATCAGTGAAACTGCTCCGGATTTTTCCTTCTGACAGCAAATTGTTGCTTATTTAGTATTACTTTAATGTTATGCATGTATACAAACGCACTAAACATGGATGTTCACATTATCCACTCAAGCAGCAGTTTTAAGTTTTATAGAAAAAGTTTTATGGATGTTCACAACATTGCCAAACTTTCAGCTCCAGTAAAAATAGAAAAAGTTTTAAAAGGGATGGCAGGCATGCATATTATGTCAGTAAGATGAGATTGACAACCTGCTGGTGCATCCGAAGAACGGGAAGATGATGAATGTAGTTTATGTTCCTCTTCATATAGCCTTTTGTACATAGCAACCTGTTTACACAAAAAGAAATGAAGCAAAACAGATAAATGTAAGAATGTATTAATCAAATCAACCTACGACATGTTTGTGCACATGCAGCACATTAGAACAAAGGAAAAGGAACAGCAAGAAACATTGGGCGTCAGGAGCCTTACTGAGGTGAGAGAGACAGAGGAACCAGCCTAACACTGTTTGTATAGTGAGTAATTCTCAAACAATTGGTGAAATAGGGTCCAAATCTAATGAGAAGGGGAAATTAGGGTTGGAGGATACGATTAAAGATAGTGTTGCCTTGTATAGTTTGTTTATTCTATTAGCCATATGTTAAGTGTAAAGGGTAGAATAGAGATTTACACAGATTCCCTAGGTATAAATAGAGTTGTAAGTATTGTCTATGTGTGATTGAATAAAAAAATTCTCCTAAAGTAACACAAAAATCAACATGGTATCAAAGCATATTTCTGACCTTTCTTCAGCTCATGCACAGTAGAGAGAGAAACCAGTTAGAGAGAGAAAAACCCTAGATTTAGGGTAAACACACTGCGGCTTCAGGAGGGGGAGTGGAGTGTTACCGCCCATCTCAGGTGAAAGAGGGCCTGCCGATCTGTCTGCCGTGCAGATTCCGGCGACTGTCCGACGAGGCCCGTGGTCCCACGTGCCGCCGGAAGTTTCTGCCTCTAGTCCCACTCGCCAGCGGGCGGCAGCGCATAATGCAGTTTCCGGCCACCACTCCAGCAGCAGTTTACTCTGGCAGACTCGCCCCAGTGTTGCATCTCCACCTGGAATATTCTTCTGGTCTGATTCTCACTTTTCAGGCTTCCCTTTCTTCCTCACCTATGAGCGAGCTAACAACAAATCCTCTTCTTTCTTCTCATTGTTTCGGACTGTTTTCAGGGTGTTTTCTGGTTTCAGGCTTGATTTCTGTGCTTTTCTAGTTTTTTTTACAGCAGGTGATGATTCAGGGATCATTGATACTAAGGTTGTCCCTTCACATGACAACCGTGCATTACAAATTAGCCAGGCAAAGCTCAACAAAACAAATTACCTCGCTTGGTCAAGGTCTTGCTTCTTGTTTATCAAGGCTAGTGGGTTACAAGGCTATATTACTGGTTCTAAAGTCGCACGCACACCTCTGAATGACACTTATGATAGATGGGACTCCCAAAACTCAGTAGTTATGTCGTGGCTAATTAATTCCATGGAGCCTAGGATTGCAAATGGGTATTTGATGTTAGATTCCATAGCAAAAATTTGGAAAACTGTGACTAAGACCTGTTCTCAGCATGTAAATTTTTCTCAAGTGTATGAGCTTCGCAACAAAGTCCATAGCTTGAAGCAAGGGGAGTTGACTGTTAATCAATGCTTTGAATGACCTATGACAACAGCTAGACTACTATGAGACATAATCCCAAGTGCGAAGAGGACGTGGTTGGATACCAGAAGAAGGTTGAGACTGAGAGAGTTTATCAGTTTCTTGTGGGATTGCATGCTGAATATGACCCAATCAAGATCCAGAGTTTGGGACAGAGTCCTATGATTTCCTTAGAAGAAACGTACTCTTATGTTCAACAAGAGAAGAGTAGGAGAGGTGTGATGTTATTCACCGGGCCGTCTGAGAAAGCTACACTTATAGCTTCCTAATCTTTATAGACTACTCGTGCTTCTTCTGAGGAGGATTCCCGAAGATGTGACCATTGTGGAAAGTCGGGACACACTAAGGATTCATGCTGGAAGTTACATAGACGACCAACTGGTGGACGTGGTCGTGGCTGTGGGGGTAGAAGGTCAAATTCATCTCAATATGTTGCACATCAAGCTGAGGTGGTAGCAGCTCCTAAAGTAGTTTCAGCATCCCAGTTAGAAGTTTATCTGCCGAAGAGGTACAGACCTTGAGGCGTCTTATAACAAAGCTCGACTCTCCATCCACTTCAGAAGCTTCTCTAATTTTGTGCATTCCGGTATAACTCTTCTAGCTGATTCTGTTGATGATTCATAGGTTATAAACTCAGGAGCAAACAAACATATGACAGGCTCATCTAGTAAATTCCTAGCATATTCACCTTGTTCTGGTAAAGAAACTGTTCGTATTGCAGATGGTTCCTTTACATCTATTTCTAAAACAGGTTCTATTCAATGCACTCCTATCATCCATTTAAATTTTGTTCTTCATATTCCCAGCTTCCCTGTAAATCTTTTGTCTGTGAGTGCTATTACAAAGGCCCTTAAGTGCAAAGTTGAGTTTTTTCCCACTCATTGTGTTTTGCAGGATCTGAAAATAGGAGAAACAATTGGCTTTGGTAGATTGCACGATGGCCTATACCTCCTCGAGAAGGGTAGCAATTGTCCAGCTTCAAGAGTTCCCCGAGCACTGTCGAGAAGTAGTAGCACTAGTCAAACAGTTATTATGTGGCATAGGCGGTTAAGACACCCTTCTTTTGTTGTTCTTAAAGGTTATCCTAACTTGTTTAGTGTTGAGAAAATATATTGTAATTGTATTTCTTGTATCTCATCAATCGATTACATAGGTCTATATATAAGGAATTCCTACGTTACCTAACTATTTAGGAATACAAATCATAAACTAATTAGGAATCTAACTCCTAATAGAACTCTATTTACAATTAATCCTTAACACTCCCCCTCAAGTTGGAGCATAGATGTTAATCATGCTCAACTTGTTACAAACTACTACTTTCAGCAAAGCACAATACCATACTCAGCAACTGTACCCACTTCATTATAGCAATAAAGAATCCCAAACCACATAGTAGTAGCAGAACCAAGACAACACACTTAGGTTGTCAAAACAAATCTCATTGAACCAGAAAACAACTCACAGGGCTGTTTCAAGCTTCCATAATCAATGCCTCAAAGAGGAAGCCCAGTAGCGCAGATATTCTAAAACGCAGCAAAGGAAAATCTGGCAAACGGAGCACACCACTGAAGGCCAAGAACACAATGCAACTCACTAGGGTTGCACTGCTCTTAACAAAGGAGAAGGTTCAAAAGCAGAATACCCATAACTGCAGCAAAGGTGCCATACCAAACCCTAATGCAATAAGGAATCACTAGAAAATCACCAAAAGTTACCTAAACCAATTGTCACAGCAAGGGAAAAATATGTTTCCACAGCAAATTAAAGCAACAACAGTAGCAGAGGACTGCTCGACACAGCTGCAACAGAATCGCAGCAAACAAACCTATTGAATAAGCCCAAGAATGACGATGCAACTCACTGGGTTGCATTCAAGCCAACGTCGGCAACCGAGCAGCAGCCTCTGGTCCTTTTTGCTTGCGTTGTTTGCGACCAACGCGAGCCGGTGGTGCTGCTGGCTCGAATTCCTTATCTTTCTTGTCGCCTCCATCGGATTTTCTGTGTCCGGGAAGGCCTTGCCAATTGCCAGATGGTCCTTGACCCATGGCTTGCTTTTGTGCGAGACAGAGATTTGAGTTTGGCTTTTTTTTTTTTTTTTTTTTTTTTTGAATGGAAGGCTCTGATACCATGTTGAGAGAATATATTGTAATCGTATTTCTTGTATCTCATCAATCGATTACATAGGTCTATATATAAGGAATTCCTACGTTACCTAGCTATTTAGGAATACAAATCATAAACTAATTAGGAATCTAACTCCTAATAGAACTCTATTTACAACTAATCCTTAACATTTAGCAAATGTCATTTAGATTCCTTAGTTTCTAATGCTTGTGAGCTTGCTAAACATTCAAGAAACACTTATGTTTCCCATAATAAAAAAAGTTTTGTTCCTTTTATGACTATTCATTTTGATGTGTGGGGACCTACTTCTACTGTTTCATTATCTGGATATAGGTCGTTTGTTACATTCATTGATTGTTGTACTCGGTTAACTTGGGTTTATTTGTTGAAAACAAAGAGTGAAGTGTTTTCAATCCTTTCATAAAATGATTAGTACACAATTTGATGCTAAGGTTAAAATTTTCAGAGCTGATAATGGAACAGAGTATATGGAGACTATGTTTCAAGCATATCTAGATTCCAAGGGAATCATACATCAGACTAGTTGTGTGAATACGAGTGTTCAAAATGAGGTGTCTGAAAGAAAGAATAGACATTTGTTAGAAGTGACCAGATATCTCTTGTTTACCATGAATGTGCCTAAACCTTATTGAGGAGATGCTCTTCTTTTCTACAGCATATCTGATTAACAGAATGCCTCTTAGAACATTTAACTTTAAAAGTCCTAAAGAAGCATTACAGGGTGATACCTCATACACTGTTCCTCTAAAAGTCTTTGGTTATGTGTGCTTTGTTCATCACAGATATGGAGGCAAATTAGAACCTTGAGCCTTGAAATGTGTTTTAGTTGGCTATTCTACCACACAAAAAGGGTATAAATGTTACCATCCTCCATCTCGAAAATATTATATGAGAATGGATGTAACCTTTAGAGAGGCTGAACCTTATTTTAACCCCACTCCTCTTCAGGGGGAGATTAGGATGGAAGAAGAGGAAGTGGGAATTATTCCTTTGTCTGTATCTATACCTCAACAATTCATGAACCTTGTTAACATGATGAAGCAATATAAAAACCAAGAGAGGATAATCAGGTTCAAAGAGAAGCTAGACTAGATAGGCCAGATCTAAAGAGATACAGCAGAAGGGAGAAGACTAGTGCCATTGTGCATGATTCCACAGCTCAACCGTCTTCCTTGCAATCAGGTCTAGAAAATCAAGGTGGTGAGCTTCCTATAACTCCTACTCTTCCTACTTCTAATACAACTCCTATAATACATAGTGCTGATTTTGATCCTGTTACTAATCCTATTATTGATGACTCCAATATTCCTATTGCTCTTAGCAAAGGTGTGAGATCATGTAATAAACATCCTATCTCTCAATTTGTTTCTTATGATTCTTTGTCTTCTCCCTATAGAGCCTTTGTCTTGTTTGTTTCTTCTGTTTCTATTCCACAGTATTGGCAAGAGGCATATCAAGATCCAAAATGGAAGAGATGAAAGCTTTGGCAAAAAGCGGAACTTGGGATCTTGCTGCTTCTTGAGTAGAAAAAAAAAACCAATGGGATGTAAGTGGGTGTTTACAGTAAAGCACAAGACGGATGGCACAATTGAACAGTACAAGGCTAGGTTGGTGGCAAAAGGATATACACAAACTTATGGTGTTGATTACCAAGTGACCTTTGCTCTAGTTGCAAAGATGAACACCAATCAAAATCAGTTTGTCATGTGCTGTTAACCTAAACTGGGAATTACATCAATTTGATGTAAAAAATGCTTTTCTGCATGGAGATTTAGAAGATGATGTCTACATGGACGTTCCTCCGAGGTTTTGAGTGTCAAAAAACCAAAGGAAAGGTATGCAAGTTAAAGAAGGCTTTACATGGTCTCAAACAGTCACCTAGGGCATGGTTTGACAGACTCAGTAAGGCCATGATTTCCTTTGGTTACACTCAGAGTAATGCTAATCATACTTGTTTATCAGACACTGTAACGGTAGGATCACATTACTCGTTGTATATGTTGATGATATGGTTGTAACAAGAGATGATGAAGTAGAAGTTGCTCACATGAAGAAACTTCTGGCCCAAGAGTTTGAGATTAAGGATTTAGGGAGCCTGAAATACTTTCTTGGTTTTGAAGTTGCTAAATCCGATAAGGGATTTTCATCACTCAAAGGAAATATGTCCTAGATCTTTTGGAAGAAACAGGTCTACTGGGATGTAAGCCAAGTGATTCTCCAATTGAGGTCAATCACAGATTGCAAGCAGGAGTTGAGAAGACAGTTGATCTGGGCCAATATCAGAGGTTGGTTGGAAGGTTAATTTATCTCTCACATACTAGACCTAATATTGCATATGCTATTAGCCTCTTTAGTACATGCATGACCCTCATGACTCTCACCTTGAAGCTATCTTCCGTATATTGAGGCATCTGAAGTCTGCCCCTGGAAGAGGCATAATGTTTTCAAAGCATGGCCGTCTTAAAATTGAGGCCTATACTGATGCACATTGGGCTGGATCTCTAGATGACCAAAGATCGACTTCAGCCTTTGCACCTTTGTTGGAGGAAATTTGGTCACTTGGAGGGGTAAAAAACAGAATGTAGTAGCTCATTCAAGTGCAGGAGCCGGGTATAGATCCATGGCACTAGGAGTTTCTTAAATGTTATGGGTGAGAAAGTTAATGGAAGAGTTGAAAGCTATTAGCATCGCTCAGAATCCGGTTCAGCATGATAGAAAAATAGCACACAGAGACTAAAAGACACTTCATAAAAGAGAAAATCAACTAGAGTGTTTTGAAGCTTACTCATATGACATCGGATAATCAACTAGCAGATAAAGGGGCTAAGTGGCAAAGCCTTCCACAACCTAGTATGCAAGTTGGGCATGCTTAATATATACGCACCAACTTGAGGAGGAGTGTTCTCTTGTATAGTTTGTTTATTCTATTAGCCTAATGTCAAGTGTAAAGGGTAGAATAGAAATTTACACAGATTCCCTAGGTATAAATAGAGTTGTACCTATTGTCTATGCGTGATTGAATAAAAAAATTCTCCTAAAGTAACACAAAAATCAACAGACAATAAGAAAAAACAAGAAAGAAGAAATTGAAGATTGTTGGGGCCATGAACAGTAGTATCCAAGGTACTTAGCAACAAAGGAAATTAGCGTGAAAAGATAGGGATAAAGAAGAGTTGACAAGCCTTCCAAATCAAATACTCAAATTTTCATTTGTAAATAAATCTAAGGATCCATTTGAATAGCTAGTCATACGAGGTGATCGTGTATGATTTTTTATGATTTTATACTTGAAACTTAAAACAAAAATCCACTCATTTTAAATGACCAAATGGGCACTGTATCTTATCCAAAGTGGACTCTAAGCAAAATAGCTAGTTCAATAGTATGTATAAAAATGTAAAGGAATGTAATTTATCCTACTAGGATTATGAATACCAAACAGAGGAGAACTCTAATAATACTCCCTCCGTCCACAAATATATGTCGTTTAAGGTTTTCATATGGTAATTAGGAAAGCAATTAATTCATTTTTTTGCTCATTAATTTGACTCAATTCAGCTTATCCCACATAATTAATGACAAAAGATGGTTTTAGAAAATAGTAGAAATACTTTACATAAGGGTAAAATTGGAAAAAGTTCATTAATTACTTCTTTGTATTCCCAAAGCGGCAAATATTTGTGAACAAAGAAAGTACTCCAAAACTACTTAGATTTGTGGATAGAAGGAGTATTAAATAGGACAGGGAGCCAATAACTTAATAAAATATTCCAAATGATAATAAGGAAATCCTAAAAAAGTATTAGAACTGATTTATCCTAAATTAAAAACTTAAAAGAAAAGTCAGATTTTCATAATTAAGAATCAAATCTAAATAATCCCCAATTTTAGTTTTCCTTGGATGCATAACTTACAGAGGTATGAAGTGATTCAAGCATACGCCCTTGCTCTTCCGCCCTTTGCAACACTGCAGCAACTTTGCAAGCAGCTTCATCAGTATGTTTTTTCAGCTCCATTTCAAACTTCTCCTGCAATTTCAGCTAGTTATCAAGAAATCTCTCTATAAGTAGAAGTTGCACACCAACCAAATAAAGCTATACAAAGGTTATGGTAAGAACCTTGAGCTCCAACTCTTTATTTTCAATCTGGTAAGTAAGATCACGCACGAGGCTCCTAAGCTGCACATTCTGCTCAACTAATCCATTTATGTCATTGAAAGTTAACTGTACATTGTTTCAACAAAACCGAACATGAATAATTTGCTAATAAATCTTTACAAGCAGAAAGTAAGATATGTAAGCCAACATTCCAGCTGAGAACTCTGAGCTTACAAGCCGTTCTGAAATTACTTTTTCAGCATCGGATTCCTCATCCATGCCAACAGCAGGAACTGCTATATAGTCATCAGTCTCGTCATGCCCAGTAGATCCACAGCGAAGTTGTATGTCACGACACTCCTTGAGAAGAACTGTGACCTACAATATCATTTGCAACATCAAGAGATGCCACTAGCAGGCATAACAGATAATGAACTAGATGATTATTGAAGATTGATTACTATGCATCAACTGATTGCCCATGGACTTGGGTGCCATTTGATAGAAATTTACGCTTTGCATTGTATATCAAAATGAACAAGAAGGCTCTAAAGAGATGATTAAAGTGGTTGGTTCATACGATATTTCAATTAGCACTCCCCAAAAGGTTTCCAATATTCCTCTTATCAAATTTATCACTCAGATGGAGTATGCTACCCTTTTATATTTTAAAGTGATCTCACAAAACCAAACTTGACGTTATGTTGACTCAAACAAGGAACAAAAAGAAACAATCTATATGGTTGACTTCTTAATCTAATGAAAAATGTAAGCAAAAATTTATGGTTTTTCTTTCTTTTGTTTTTAACGTTATAAAAAAAGTAATCCAAGGACAAAATAAAAAGACTAACTAGAAAGCACAAGCTCTAATTTTCCAGTTTCATTAACAATTAACTAGTCAAGCATCAATTCGAAAAACAAAAACTAATGAAGCATACAATCTACAAATATAATGCAGTTTAATCCTCAGCTCCAATTAGGATAGCTTGCATGACAAAGCCAATGAACATGAAACTAAATATTTTTGTATTAAAATATTAGAAAATCATAAAAGTTGCACATTCAATTATCTTTAATATTTATTGTGAAGAGAAGTCACAGCAAGCATTTAATTAAAGCATCAATAAATAAAGAATGATAAGGAACAACATTAATTTTAATCAAAAAAAAATTGAATGTTTTGGTCAATTACTAATTATGTAGTCCACAGAAAAAAATTGACTTTTTCTTTTGTGACCGAACCAATGAAGTAAGCCACAAGGCGCACTAAGGCTCAAAGGGATGTTGGAGCCTACACACTAGCCTCTAGGCAAAGGCACATGCCCAAGTAAGGCGAATTGCAAAAATTTTAAAAATAAAATTAACACATGAATCTAAAAATTATAATTTAAGGTATCCAAAAAAAAGAAAAATAAAAAAATCTGAAAAAAATGGGAAAAGACACATAAATCAGAAAAGAAAAATCAGCAACAGATTGTGTTTTAAGATATTCAAGTTAAGATGGAAAGGATTATAATTAAGAAAAATAACAACAAAACTAAGACTTAATCCAAACTAGTTCAGGAAGAAAATAGAAAGAAAATAGAAGGCAAATATAGAAAGAGGGTTTGAGAGAGACATATTTGAATGGCAGCTGGTCAGAAGGTAGATTGTAGGATGTGAGCACAAGATGGAAGAGTGAAGGCTGACTTGAAAAGCAGGTTACTGGTTTCTATGTTGCATTCTATTTCTTTTATTTATTTTATGCAACTAGATGTCAGCGGGACAGCTTTAAATTAAAAGAAAATCCTAGGTGACTTGTTCAAGAAAAAAAAAATACAAAGCCACAACAATGGTGCAATGAGGCGCAAGCCCGTGAGCCTTAAGTAAGGCGCACCTTTAATAACTATGGTAAGTTTGAAAGTGTACAGTCTCTTCAAAATACAAATGGATAGTATAATCCATTTGAGTGGTAAATTTAATAAAAGGAATGCCAAAAACCTTTTCATGAGTGCCAATTTAATGTTATAGCTATATTTCATAATCATGTTCCCTCTGTGAATTATTTTCATTTTATCATTGCTTGAGTCTTCTTCTGCTTGTCGAAGTTGTGTTTTAAAAGCTAGAAGTTAAGATTGTAATTTAGAATGAACAATTGGGCTCTCCTCTCGTAATTGAAGTACTATTTAGGGTTTCTACACAATTATTGGTATTTGAATTTCCTAGGAATTATCCCCCTTGATTTCATGACCATGAATACTAGTCTAACCTTCATATTCCTCCACACAAGGAATTAGCGTTTGCTTCTTCTACTGTTCCATTTTTTGTAAAGGAGAGGGGGACAATTGTGGCAGCAGATAGGATCAAGGAACAGAGAGAAGAAGAAGAAGAGAATATTAAAAATAATATTCTACTTTAATTATAAATTTTGGACAAAATTGCAAAAACACATTTTTTGGGTAATCAGGTAAAACAATGGTGCAAGAAATAATTATGACAAAAAAAATGATATTTCTCGGGATAAGAAATGCACCAACCATGAAAATAATTAATAGCATCAAGGGCATAAACTGTTATTAACAACCCAATAACAATGTCACTGATGTATTCATCTACAATTACATGAAATCAGCCTCCAATGCTGGTGTTGAAACAATGCCAAGCTATCGGAGGAAAGAAATGAAGTGCATGTTAAAAATAAAAAAAATAAAAAAAAGATATAAAATAAAAGACAAAGCAAGCATTAGAGGCTCTACAAAAACTTAATTTAAAACATGGGCAAAATAGTAGAATCATTGCCTGTTTCTGAAGATCAACAATCTCCTTCTGGGCCAAATCGTTCTCACGCTCACGCCGCTTTACATCAGCCTATAAAATCAAAAATGAGTTACCATCAACAACAGCTAGAGATTAAAATATATAACAGTCTCAGATGATATGAACCTTCAATTCTTGGATTGTTTTCTCTAGATTTGCCTGTTCAGAAATGGAGTGCTGCAACTTTTGGTTGATGATAGAGTATGACTCAGCCATTCTATCATACTCAGCTACATAATCAACAGTTTTGTCAAGTACACATATGATCACTAACAGAGGGGGTACGCATATAATCACAATAGACAGACGATCATTGTAAAGACAGCGCATAACATAAATACTGATATCAACCAATGGTTCATAATTTCAGCATCATTATACAAAATACACGATTCGTAGGGTTGTTTACGAATATTTTAGTCGGACTCGGACTATTTAGCCATTTTCTATTTTAGTTTCTCTATATAAGCTTGTAGGCTTTATAGTTTATACACTTCTGTTTTTAGTTGAATTAAAGTTTGTTTTGGTGTGGGAACTTACTGTTCTACATCACCCAAACAATCCTTGAAAAGCATTAACAATTTCCTCATCAAATGTCTGTAGACCAATCTTGCAATGTTAATGTAAATAGCATCTAAAGACCAAGCTAAAAATAAGAAGACAGTTCTATATCTACACCAATGTTTAAAACAACCTATCCATGAGAGAGTAGAATTCTCCACAATGTTTAAAGCAAATGATTATGCCTCTCATTAATGGGAGATCTTAGCATGGCATTAATTAATAACCAAAAAATAGAATTCCCCCATGCAATAATCTCCCTAAGAGGGACAGATATTTAGCAGATATGTTGTTTGATAATTTATCCAAAGGAACTAAGGCATTTCAACAGATTCAGGTAAAGATTGCCATAGTCCCCACACCAACACACAGACCAGAGCGAAAGAGAGAAAGAGAGAGAAACTCAAGTGAGGCTACAAAGATTCCTATAATAAATCCCACTGAGTTAGGACAAGAACTAATTAATGAAAATTATGAAGAACCTCAAAAAAATAGAGCGAAATCCCAAAAAAACGTTTCAATAATTTATGCTAATTAATAAAATAAACAAGCACCCTATCAATATTTTGCAGGAATTGAACAAAACATTTCCACAACTAATTTGGGACAATTCGAGTTTCTGAGTCATAAAGAATAAGCTGTACACAGTTACACAGTTATGAATGATAACATGTAACTGTACAAAGTAATGACCCATTCAAGCATCCAGAAATACGCTGCAAGAGCATAAAGAATACCTCTTTCATCCAAAATGATTCCAGCTTTCTCCTCCAGTTCACATAGGACCTAAACAACAAAGACAATTGACCTATTCAAGATCTTAAAGTCAAAGAGAAAGGTTAGAAATTTTCAAGATTATCAAGGATTCATACAGCCAACCCTAATTAGTTGGAATTAAGGCTTAACTATTGTTATTGTTAATTACAGAAAACAACCTGCAGATTTCCAAAATATATATTATAGTTTGGTTAAGGAAGAAACTTTATCTATTATATTTCTTTCATCTTGGAGAAAACAACAATGAAGAGATTGAAAATAGAAGAGAAACTGATCTGGCCAAGGAAAGGTTCACTAGGTGCACTTTTTAAGCCAAGAAGAAATGAGGAAGAGGTGATCTGGAAAGGGATGGGTGTGGGAGGCATGATCTAGCCTAGAAGCATAGATGTGCAATCTAGTTAGGGAAGGGTAAAGAGGGATGACATGATATAGCTAAGGGTCGATGTCAACATGATTTGGATAGGAGAATTAAGTGGTGGACCAAGTGGGTTATGCTAGAGGGAGAATGGGGAAGAGAGAAGCAGATGTTAGCATATTAGGTTCAGGGCTTGTTTGGTTCACCAGATGCAGCAAATGAAGTTAGACTTTGGTGATAGGGGACGTTAATAAACTGCCCAAACCAATCCAAAAACACAATTTTAAATAGCTGGAGGTTTGGTTTGATTTGCAAAAATTAGCAACGGAGCTTTATGGTTTTGGGGTTAAAACCGCCTAAACTGAACAAAACCATACTAATTCAATTATGGTCAAGGAAATTATGGTTCAATTCAATTTTTGAATGAAAATTTCCTTTGTGTTGCTTTGTTTATAGTGAATAAGTAAACCATTTCCACATGTAAATTATATAATTATTTTAAGGAAAGTCCAAGTATTAAACAATTATTCATTAAAAATATATTAATACACATTACTTACAAATTATAAATGGATTAAGCAATAGTTTTTTATAATTTTTTAGCAATAAATGTAGAAATAAATCAACATTTAAAATCTATATCAATAAATTGCTTTTAGCTATTGACTTATTGAAGAATTAAAATGTATAGATCAATAAAAAATTGAAGAATAAAACAAATATATTTTTATTTTATTGTTAAGTTAAAAAAAGGTGTGCAATGCAAATTGAAAATGTTTTTCACACATATAAAACACATTTATAAAATATATATTCTACCAGAAACCGCAAAACCAAAACAACGGTTGAATTTTGATAAACCACCATCTTAGGTTTGGTTTGGATGAAGCTTCAATCCGAACCATGAACACCCCTAGTTTGTAACGCTAGTTATTAGTTGTTGGCAAGTAAAATCAACAATTTGCAATCGCAAGTGAATAATATATTACTAAGTATTTGGTAATTTTAGTTGTTGAAACTGCAATAAGTATGCTAATTAACAATGAAGGTCATAATTTTCTATATATGTGACAAATGATACTCTCGTACACAAATGTATTTCATTTTTAATTGGACTTTGTAAAATTAATTTAACAAAATGCAAAGTACATATAAACAAACATATGTATTCTTCGTATGTAAATATATATATATAAAGCATAAGCAAGCATATTATATGCTTTATATAGATTTAATATAAAGACATAAAAAAAATTAAAAAAATTGTTATGCAATACCTACCTAAATGAAAATGGTGTTGGTTGTCATAATATATATATAAATTAAGTATATTATATTTTATACAGACTTTAATATAAAGATATAAATATTTTTAAAAAAAATTCTAAGCATGCAGTACCTGCCTGAATAAAAATGGCACTGTTTATAGGTCTCCACAATAAACTACAACCATATTCAGTCATTACAAATAATGAAAAAACGCCATCTACAATATTGCTTTTATCTATTTATGCATATGGTTTTTTTTAATTAGAGCAACTTGAGATGTCTTTTCTATGTCAACACTATCAGTTGAATTAAAAGTTAGGATTCCTATTGGAGGAACCTCTAAACACCATATGTTAAACAACATTTACCTAGCACCCTATGTCCAATGGTTGGGACCTCAACCACTAAACATTAGTTCCAAACGCTACACCAAAAGTGTTTAAATTTTAAATATTTGATATTTAGATAGGCTTAATCTTAGAATACCCCAAACTTTGTAACCTATTGAAGTTGCACCCTATTTAAAACTTTTTGACATGGATATCCTAAATTGCAACTTTGAATGCAATTGACTCTAAAAATCTTGAGCTTGGGTTAACTCACAACCTCAAGTCAAAACAACACAGCATAAGTAAAAACTACTGCAATCTTTCACTCCTTCTGTCTCTTCCACGCTATCTGGAATTTCTGATGAATAAGAGAAAGAACAACTTACTTGACCTCCCTCAATCTCTCACTCTCTCCATTGCTTATGCCAAATGCCCAAAATCAACCCTGGAATCAAGGCGTTTATATCGATTGCCTAACCCTAGATTCTGAAGCAGTGAAGTCCGAATTACACTTTTCAATCGACATTGCCAGCAACTTTAGTTGTGGAATCAGAGGTAGAGGCATGGGCTGAGAGTTTGGAATGAATTCACTAAAGAGTAGGGACGAGTTGTCGTTGCCAGTAAACCAAGATTTCAGGTCCTGAAACGTGGAATTTTCTTACAAATCTACAAAATGTTGAGGCTCACGCATTGTTTAAGAAAATTGATTCTTTAACTATGGCTTTCAAAAGAGGATAAAGAAATTAAGTGTAGTATGTGTGTGAGAGAATAAGAGTTGCAAAGGAAAACTAAACTTGTTGCTCACACAAGAGGAAGAGGGGGAGAGAGAGAGAGAGTGGCAAAGGAAGTGAGATTGCATGTGAGAGAGAGGGTCAGAGTAAGATATCCTTTTGGTTGCTAAGTTAGCTTCAGTTAACCTTGTTTTGGCTTTGGGGTGCAATTACACTCAAAGTTGCAATCTATTCAAAAAGGTCAAAATAGAGTATAATTGCAACAGGTCCTAGAGTTCATAGTACTCTAGACAGTTAAGCCGTTTAAATATAATTAACACTTTTTATTTGTGGTACCTACCATGTCAACATATTCAAAGGTTATAAATAGGTAAGCAATCAGTTTAACTGAACCAGACAAAACCGAACCAGCTCAGTTCAGTCTGATCAAATACTTTTTCATGATAATCGAACCCAAACCTAAATAGTACAAAACCAGTTCATTTTGGGTTTGGTTTGGTTATTCTGAACCAAAAATCCCTAAAAAACTCAGTTAGATATATATAAAACCAAACCATAACCAAAAACCAAACAGTTCAAATTGATCAATGACTGAATTTTGAAATAGCTGACTGAAACAGACCGAATGGATCAGTTTGGTTTGGTTTTCAGGTCAGACCCAAATACTGCTCACTCCTAATTACAAATATTCAATGAGATTTTTCGTATAACATGATAAATTTGTAACAAATGCTTAAGTTCACATAGGTCTCCAAAAGAACAACAGCATCAAGATATTAATAATCACTTAACCTAATAATAACCTAAAAATTATGCATAAAGGCACCAAGTAAAAAAATACCCGCTGTAATATTGCTTCAGACTCCTTCCTACCCAACTGTTCATGTCGAAGAGCATCAACAGCTTCTTGGTATTTTGCATACATTTTAGCCAGCTAATACCACAAAGAAGAAAAAGGTAAATAAACAAATAAAATCTGCGCTAATAAAAACCTGAAATGACCGACATGCACAATTTTGTAACTCACACTCCAACCATCACGAAGCAGAGAAGCTGCTAATGCAGTTCCTGAAACACCAACTGGAATTTTAGGCACAAGAACGTTATTATCCTCAATTATGTCACTAGTATCAAAAGGATCCTTCCATCTGCAACATAAGAATTAAACAAATCACAAAGAGAGAGAGAGAGAGAGAGAGAGAGAGAGAGAGAGGGAGCAACAGCACCATAAGGATAAAATCACTCCACTGGAGTGACTCCATAGACACCAAAAAAAAAAGAACAGCTAATAAAAATGTTTAATTGTTCAACCATGGATAATCACCAATTAAAGTGCAAATTCACAAGCACTAATACAAAGATGACAAATACCAAAACAAAACTTAGAAAATAAGGCTCTATAAAAAAACTTACATCCACCTCAATTAATTGCATACTTGCACCAAAGCAAAAGAAAAATTAACCCCCATATCGATCCTTTGATTCCAAAAGCATATCATAAATACCATCTCCCAAATGCTTATATCAAGAACATGCAAATAAAGCTTTAGATATTGATATTTCAAGAAACCAATTGCTTAACCAAATTTATATGCAAACTAGAAAATTAATGAGGGACTAATAGATAGACATACTTTTCTATTGTCAAGCTGTTGATTGGAAAAAGGTTTAGCTCATTTGCTTTCCTACTACTTTCAATCTCAGCTTCACACCTTTCAAGTTTGCTTTTCAAATCTGCAGCCTCCTATAACCAAAATTAAAACACATGACAACTATTAAAAGAAACTAATAACCCCAATATAAGTATAATAACAAAAAAGTAAAATGAAATCTTAGACCTTTAAAGCAAAGGTGTGGACCAAATGCATAGCATAAATTTGCCCTTGTACACCATGTACTTAAAAAGGACCTATTATACACCTAAAGTTATCAATTTTTTTCACATTTAACACCTCATCCTACAGTCACAGTACTAAATGTTTAAAAGTACTATTGAGGGAGTTATAGCCAAGAAGTGATGCCACATGGGCATTGTTTGCTAATAAAACAATAATAATAAATAGCAGCAACTTTTTTCTCTCTTGTAAACCTTCTTTTATTTCTTTAACTTTTCTCTTTCATCATGAGCAAAGATCACATAGAAAAACAGCACCGTAACATTAGCAGTGATCTCAAATAAGACAGGAAGAATCAAAAAGAAATGTTAACTACATACAAATGACAATACTGAAGTAACAGATATCAAGGAATTGAAGGTGGGAGCAAATTGTCTGCAAAAGAAGCATCTCCATCCATGCAATAAACCCCAGTTTTTAGAAAGCTACAAGCAGTCATATTGCTCATGGTGTGCCAGATTGGGTATTTGTACCCATAAGCTCAGAAAGTACTTGCTTAGTAATTGGACCTTATTTGAGTTTTTACCAGAAGGTAACTGGATGAAGAGTGAAGAACCAAGATATGGTCTTTGTGGTATGATTTTATATGGGAGGCCAATGGATCCACAAGTCCCGATCAAAAGACGAAAATTTGAGTGTACAAAATGATTTTAGGTGACATAGGGTATATTGTGTTGGCACATAACTAAATATAGAGAGGGATTAATAGAGAATACAGAATTTCAAACCCTGTTGGAGAGAGACAGAGAAGGAAAGAGAAGAAAGAGTCACAATGCCACGTTTTTAATTTATTTGCTTTCATTGCACATTAACATACATATAAAAGATGCTAATGCTATTCGCCTGCCAGTTGTGAAATGTGTATAAAATTGATGATTTTAGCGCATACATGGTCCATTATTAATTATAGGATACCACATTGTTAAAATGGAAAACTAAAAGGGTAATTCCTGCTCTTGGCCCAAAGGGGTGGCAAGAGAAAACAGAACTTTAAGGACAGACATACAGTAGTAAAATCACAATTAACAAGAAGTCTGTGAAGAATCCCACATTGACTAAATATAATCCACAAAGGGCATATTAGGGTGGCAAGCTAGCTAGCTAATTGGTTAGTACTAACCTTTTAGTATTGGTTGGCCCAAGCCCAACTCACATCGCAAATTTCACTTCATGGGTTCTAATCTCTTACCCAATTCACCTCTAGCCTTTCAACTTATAATATGTTAGCCTTTCAACTTCTAATATGGTATCGCAGCAAGTCTGGCCCGGTTCAGTTATTCCTCAATTCACCGGTGTTGCTGCTGCATTTCAATTTGGGCTCTCATTTGGATGTCCAATCCCAGCAAGGCTCATTCAATTTCAAGAGCAAAAAGTCCAGTTCAATTTCAAGGGGAGGATTTCAAGTGTCAACCAGATGTCTTGTCCAGGCTGCACTTGAGGAGTGTTAAGGACTCCACATTGGCTAAATATCAAATCCACTAAACGCATATAAGAGAGGCAAGCTAGCTAGTTAATTGGTTAGTACCTACCTTTTAGCATTGGTTAGCCTAAGCCCATATCGCCATTTTCACCTCATAGGTTCTAACCTTCTACCCAGTTCACCTCTACTCTTTCAACTTCTGATAAAGCCAAATACAGTTGAAGCATGTATTTGTGTGTGAAGCTAAACCTCGCAGAAACTTCGAATTTCATGAAATTTGTAACTAGCTAGCATTTGGACTGTGCTTAGAGAACCATAATTTCAAATGATATTTGCAAAATTTAAAAAAAGAAAAAAAAAAAAAAAAAAAAAAGAAAGGTTTTACTTCACAAGAGAAATGATGGAACACCCAAAAAGGTAACACAAGCATGTGAATAAACCGCTACTACTTTTAAAGCAACCATAAGAATTTTTAGAAGGGAAGGAAACCATCAAAATAGCCACTGCACCAACCCATTATATGTCCAGACAAAAAGCAAAATGAAAGACTGATATACCTTCTCCAATTGATTTCTTGCAAATACTTCCTTCTCTAGACGCTCTTTATAATCATTTTCAACTTGACTCAAATGAGTCTGCTTGCAATACCAACAAAAGTTAATAAACTTTAAAAAGCAAAAATATCTTAAGAAGTCCACATTTGTTAGTTAGTCACCAAAATTATGTACAGAGAGAGAGAGAGAGAGAGAGAGAGAACTCACTTCTAAGGCTTTGATTACACCCTCAAGCTCTCCAGCCTTCCGGGACCACTCCTCAGAACTTTCTTTATATAATTCAACGAGCTTATTGATCTATCATTTTCAGACAAAAATACAATTAACAGGATAAACTATAAGCTAGCGCAAGACACAACCATAATATTCAGTAAAGCAAAAGAATGATGGCAGCTAGAATATCACAGTCATCGAATGGCTTAAGTAACAGGTTTGAAGAATAAAAATTCAGAGAACCCTATTTCAACTCATCAATCCTTGAGAATCTCTAATCGAGATTAATTCCATAAGGCTTCCATCAATAATCTCGTGGTGCCTTAAATGCACTAGAAGCTGAACAAGACACCATCCAAAAACTATTACAAAACAAAGAAGTACCCTTTAACAAACAGATGCTAAAAATGCAGAGGAGGAAACATCAAAAAGAAAAGATAAACACAAGAGGGCATCCAAAAGTCAGTCAAAAAAAAGAGAGAAACACCTTTCAAACATGCACATGCGCACATATATGCATACATGCAAGCCAAAAGTACAAAAGGGGGAAAAAAGACAATAAGAGTGCATGAGAAAGCCCACAAGCATGGAACTGCCTTCAAGTCACACAAACTGCTCATGTTACGGCCATCCCTATCACAACGCGGCAATAAAAGAGGAATTTTTCCAGGCTTCCATTATTCCATTATTCTGTCAAAAATTTCCATGCTAACTGAATTAACATTAAGAACCAATTCTGGAACACAATAATGTCCGGGAGAATATATGGCAATAAACAATTAAGTAGAAACCATAAAATGGGACCAACTGATCACAAACCTTCAATACATAAATAGTCTCACCCTAAGATTTAAGAAACTAATCTACTTTAGGGAACCGAAGATAAGCAATTCTCCTCACCAGTGAACCATCTACAGTAGTATAAAGTCCACACTGACCTATCTTCTTAATAAATCCTAGCTTTGGGCACAGGCCGTTACCGAACCAATGAAGATAGCTCTTGAATACAGCCACAAGTTTCCTTATCCTTTTGAAAACTTAGATAGACAGCAGAATAAGTATTAAAGCTCCCTATGCCAAACAGAAACCATAAAGAGAACAATTATTATCACAATGAAGAATACTAACCTCAAAAGACTATCAGCAATTCAGTAGCTAGCACCTTTTTAACACCAATACCAGGTGTTGGATAGGCCTGGTAGATCAGCCTCCAACCACCTGATTTTGTTTCCTCACCACACATTCACCACCAAATATCTACACAAGCATTTCCTAATAAATCTTGATTTGGAAATCATTAAGCAAAGAAGCATGTGGCACAAAAAAGAGGCTTCTAATCCCCTCACATCAAGATTTGAAATTGCCGCAGTGGTCATGGTGTCATTGGGGCATGCCATACCCAAAGTGTAACAGCCATGATCTATCAACCATGTCACTGCGATACGATTTCAGTGACTCACCATTCCAGTTCAGCCGATATGATATGTAACAGCTAATATTTAAAATCATATCCCACTCTATTTGGACTGATCTTAGCAATATGAAGACACAATGCATGAATATGATAGATATAAGTAGGTGGATAAGAGTTTGGCACATAAATCCAAACCAACAAAAGAATGAAAGATGAGATCACATAAAAGCAAGTAGACTCATGAAAAGGAAACAATCCTTATGGATTAGGGCAAAGACTAATACAATCTTTTAACACCAGCACCAATTCTAATAGCATGGTTCATAACTCACAATAAGGACTTAAAAATACTAGTGAATGAGAAGGTACTACCCCAACCCCACATCATTTTGTCTTCAATTCTAATACAATACCTTTATTAATGGTAGAGATTTAATTAGGGCCAGTTGTTTCTTTAGTTACTTTTAAAAATTAAAAACCATTGATACTTTTCTAGTTGGATTTCTGAAAGCATTAGAAAATCCTCAGTCATTTCATTTTCGCAAAACAAAACTACCAAAATTATGAATCAAAGTTGCTTGTAAGATAAAAATCTCATCTCTTGGATGCATTTAAAAGCAAATTCTTGTTTTTGACATAGTAAAGCTAAAGCCAAAGTTTCTTTTGTTCATTTGTTCAACTTAACTGTGTGCTAGGTTGGCTGTTTCATCATGCAATGGATAAACTAGCCCAAGAACAACATTGCTGATATGGCCGAAAAAGCTTGAGCTCTATTTTTATCTGCAATGCCCAAGCTTTGCCATGTTGCTGCCATGGTTTGCCCCTGCATGTGGAAGTATCTCGCTTCTATTGTGAGCCTTTGGTTTTCATCAATCTTATACTAAGTGTTACGAATCTCACATTGAATAAATACCACATTCATAAAGGGCATATAAGGGTAAAAGGCTAGCTAAATAATTGGTTAGTACTAAGTTTTTAGCATCGATTGGCCCAAGCTCAAGTAAGCCCACATAGCACAAATTCATCTCATGGGTTTTAACCTCTTACCTAATTTACCTCCACCCTTTCAATTTCTAATATAGTATCAGAGCATGTCCATCCCGATTCCATTATTCCTCATTTCACCGGTGTTGCCATTGTGTTCAATTTGGGCTCTCGTCTGGATGTCCTGTCCCAGCGAGGCTCATCCAGGGGCAAAGCCCAATTCAGTTTCAAGGAGATAATTTCAAGTTTCAAGTGTCAACCAGATGTCCAGTCCTGTTTGCACTTGAGGGGGAGTGTTAAAAATCCCACATTGAATAAATACCACATTCAAAAAGGGCATATAAGGGTAGAAGGCTAGTTAACTAATTAGTTGGTACTGACCTTTTAGTATTGGTTGGCCAAGCCCAAGTAAGCCCACATTGCACATTTTCATCTCGTGGGTTTTAACCTCTTACCCAGTTCACCTCTACATTTTCAACTTCTAAGAATCAGGTTGGGCTTTTAAACCATTCATATTAAGAATTTTCAAGCTTAACACATATTCAAGTTTTATCTTCAAAGTGATACCACTAACATCTTACACAAACGTCATTATCCTAAATGATAATATGATACAACCAACACATTGAACAGTCATCAACACTGCCACCTAAACTACCAGCAGACTGCTATTTTGTAACTTACATCTTGCCATAGCCTTTGCATCTTCCCATTGCTACTGACTCTAATCTATACCTACATTTGGTAGCAGGCCATGAGGCCCACAAACTAGAACCAGCACCACATAGGAAGAAAAAATGATTGGATAATTTGCAATGCAAATCAACAAAAGGCAACTCCATCCTCAATAAAATTAAAAAAAAATTATTAATTTTAACGGCATATCATCACATTAGCTTGAATTGCAAATATCCCTTCCCTCAAAGGAAAAAGTAAAGGGAAGATATTAATAGTAAAAATAATCATTAGGGAAAAATAAAAAATAAAAAACTACTTGTAGAACATACCGTCGAGATTTCAGCAGAAAATCGCTCCTCATTGGCAGCAGAAGTATCTTTACATGAGCATAATTCCTTTTGGGTGATCAAAAAGAAAACAACATTAAGGCAGCTGATACCAAAGGAATGGCATACAACAAAGTTTTAGGTAGAAATGGCCCACCTCCTGCAGGGATGTTAACTTCATTTCTAACTCTTTCACCCTTTCTTGATTCCACTTTAAAGAGCTAGAACATTCATTGAATTGTCTTTCAGTCTGAAACAGTTGGATAATCACTTATCAAGCCTGATGCTGTAAAAGGAATAATTGATTGCTAGAAAAACCAAAACAATGGAAAGTTTTTATCAGCATACTTACATCTGCAAGCTTAGCAGACATTTCCTCATCAAGATCAGCATGCATTCTGCGCACCTTGATGAGACTGTCAACTTTAGCGGTCAACTCCTCATTTAGCCAATTATTATGCCTCTCAATAAGTTCTTTCTCCTGGTGACATCAGACTTAGCACATCAAAACACTAATCCCCTCCATGCATATTCAAGATAGGAACACTTCAATGAATGAAAGAAAAGGCAGAAACACTTTCAGTTGATAGGTAGAAATTATTGCAAAAATAAAATCAAACCACTAGGGCTTAAAGCATCTCGCAAAATAACACCAATAGCTTCCTCCTCTTTTCTTTCTTTCAGTGACAAGAAATTATCTTTATTGGGGGAAAAAGACAAAGCAACAGAAGAAACATATAAATCTGTGTAAAAGCAAAAATAGAAAATAAAACTAAAAGAAAGTTGAAATGAAACCAAATCTTATGGAGAAGTTCTTCTCCAACCTGTCAACATACCTACAAAATAGATCCAGAGGACACAAAATGCAAACATAAAATTTATTGTCACGGGAAGAATGCAGGCTTACACATGCTACACTAATGAACAAATCCTTCAAATTTAAAATTAAATAATCATGAAACAGTTTCCCATGCTCTCAGGGATTGTTGTTCCGTAAAACACATCTTGCATGAGCTTAAAGTCGCCAATTCGCAAAGATTTTTTGATCTGCATACTCCTCTTGAGGTTTGCATGCTCGATAATATTTCTAACAATTCTACTCATGAGTCTGGAATTCCTTTGCTACGATATTTGGAGTAGCTTGTTGGAAATTATGGTGTAGAAAAAACAGATGGGTTTTCTGCAAGGAGCATACCATGGTACGGGCTGTGGTTATGGCTATTTGCCTTTTTGCAAAAGAGAGAGCTAATTCAGGTATGAGATTACTGATAGTTCTCAACACAGGGGCAGTGTCTCATGGCTTGGATTGCAAAGTCACCTCCCTCCCCTCCTTTCTTTACACTTAAAACTGATGGGCCATTGGTAGGAGCAGCAGCATGTGGTGGTGGACTTATCAGAGACTATCAAGGTAAATGGATTCAAGGGTTTGTCTCCAAGATTGGAACTTGTTCTGTACCCAATGCGGAGATGTGGGCAATTTGGAAGGGCTCAAAATGGAAAGAATTCTGGACATTCAAAAACTGCAGATTGAATGCAATAATATTTTTGTGGTATAGTAATAACAAGTAAGATGCAAGCATCAGGAGCAATTCACCAACTAGCTATGGCTATCACAGCTCTTTTTAATCAAGACTGGGTATGTATAGTGGAAAACAACACAGAGAAGGGAAATTTCTGCAGACTTTTTTCAAAGCTGGCCAGCAACTTTCCTTTGGGAACACATATACTTAATGATCCTCCGGCTGGAATGGCAACATGGCTTCTGCATGATGTAATAGGCATTACCTGCCCCATGATGTGCTTGTAATTTAGAGCTTTGCTCTCTTTCTTTACCCAAAAAAAAAATAAATTAAATAACCACATTGTTTCAGTCTTCCCACTTTTAAGTGCTTTTTGTAAATTCGTATATTTGCAACAGGGTCAAGATATTGTAGCAAGCATGACGCATATACAGGCACTCTACTTTAACCACTAGAATAGCAAGAATTCCTCAACGAAGCCACCTTAATACACAAACATGACACTTTCTAAACATAGTTGAAATTATGATATGCAGAACACATATTTTCTAATAGTACTTGGCATTGGCAAAAACAATTCTCTAATGGTACGCATAAATATAAGTTATATAACTAAAGAACAAAGAGGTTTCTAGTGTATCTTTGCAGAAGTTAGAAATAGAACCATAAATACACACAAATGTACGCTTACAGCCCATCCCACATAAACAAGGTATTCTTGTTTAGTTGAATTTCAAAGAGTTAGAACCATGGAGCAGACTATATTATATGAGAATCAATGATTGCCTCTTCAATCTGCAAGAGAATCTAATATGCCATGTGTACCTACAAACGCCTGTTCTACATCCTTCTACTATATAAGCATTAAGCTAACCAACCATTTCAATCTTAACTGTTCCAACCACTTATGCAATATTTTAACCTAGAAACCAAAGACGGAAAGACAAGCCAAAGAAAACACAAACTTAAAATGGCCAACCCCCACACAGAAAAAAGAATTAACAATAATGACAAAGAGGGAGGGGTTATCTAATAATTTGCAGTATTTCCATAAGAAAACCATCAATATGAATTTGGTCCCTTCATCCAAGAGAAAAAAGGAGATAACAGCATGAAACAAACCTGTGAAAGGCGAGTGCAGTTAGCTACAGAACGTGTCAACTCTGCCTCAATTTCACTTAACCGAGACTCCTTCTTTGCTGAATTATCAGTTAAATTGACCTTCACAATCATCAGTAAGTAGCATTTAGCGAATGAAGAACCAACTTAACTTAACAGGTGGAGATAACAATAACAATAACCAAAAAAACAACTTACTATTCTGTCAAGATAGCAACTGATGGTGGCGTTCTTCTCACTAATTTCCAAGTCCTTCTGTTCTGTAAGATCAATCAACTGCCTCTTAGACTTATGCACCTCGGAGACCTCCATTGTCAACCTCTCTATCTCCCCATCCTTTCCAATCTACAAAACAATTATAAGCAGTTCAATTGCCGGAAAATCAAGAAAAAGGAATCCACAAGGTTAATGCATGTAAGTAAGAGCGTGTTCATTTTAAGAATTCTTTTTCTTCTTTAATTTCAATCTATTTCTAATTCGTTTATCCATGAAAAGAAATTCACAAGAAACCGTTACGCGGAAAAGGTACAAACAATTGCAAAACCAATATTATTTTTCACAGCAGACATAAAATGAATTTCATGGAAACAAAAGTAAAAACATATTAAACAAGCAGAAATAAATTAAGGAAGAACTAGTGAGTACAGATTGCAAATGTAGCTGATGCTTCTGAGCCTGGACTTCAGCAAGCTCCGAAAGACGATCATCCAATGAGGATTGAAGTTGTGCGTTCTGAGATTCTAGCTTGGAGAATTCGCTCGACAAGGACAAAAACTTTTGCTCGAGAAGAGAGCATGTCTGTTCTGCCGTGATTGCGGCAGCGTCCGCCGCGGCCTTTACGGTCTCGAGCTGAGCCTGTAATCCTCTAATGAACTCATCAGCCTTGGCAGCCACGTACGACGAGTCATTCGCGTGGCCCGCCAGCTCATCGTCGGAGATGAAGAGAGGCATCCTTCTGCCCTAACCGAGAATGCAATTTTTTTTTTTCTTTTGGATTTTTGACTGCGTAGGGAATGGATTTGATTCGATGGAGAGAAAAGGGGAGAGAAGAAGAAAATGGTGGGAAAGCAAAAAGGGAATTTGAAGAGACTAATTTTGGAAGCCCTACAAATAGATGTATTATAATTTGGGCTCTGGTGCAAAGCGGTGGTTTATTTATGGGTTTCTAATGACTTCTGGACTTGCGCAATTAATTTTAAAATTCACCGTTAGTAACTCAAAGGGGTAAATTCAACTCGACCAAATCAAGGAGTAACCTATAATCTATATCTATCCATAATCTACAATCTAAATATATATCTATCTATCTATCTATCAATATAATACTGCAATAGGATCTATGATATATATGATGTTATACACTAGACCAGATATACTTATACATCAAGCATAACAATCAGATATCAATCTAATCCAAGTGAATGACACTGGACTGCTATTAAAATCATCATTAAGTATTTGAAAAGAACTAAGGATACTCTTATAGTTTATAGAAGGACTAATGAACTAAAAATTTGTGGATATACTGATGTCAATTTCCAGTTAGATATTGATAATAGTAAATCACAATTTAGATATATTTTTATTGTAAATGGAGTGAGTTAGAAAAGTTTCAATTAAGAAACCACCGCAAATTCTACAAGTGAGAGGAAAGTGTTTGTCTTAAAATATGTTACCTTTCTAGAAGGAAATTTTCCTTAAAGGAAGTAGTGGGAGCCAAGTAGAACTTAAAGAAGTTCAAGAACCATAGGGCGACATTCAAATGGAATAAGAACCAGAAGCTATTACATTAGATGTACAGTCAGAAACATAGGTTAAAAAACCATCGGATAGATATGTTAGGATGCGTCGTGCTCCAACAAGGTTAGGCCTTCTTCTAGAGACTCGAAATGACACTTTACTTATGCATGATGAGCCTAACACTTATAAGGAAGCAATGTTTGACATTGATTCTTCAAAATGGCTAGAAGCTATAAAATCTGAAATGGATTTCAGGTATACTAATCGAGTATGGACCTTGGTTGATCCACCTAAAGGTATAAAACCCATTGGGTGTAAGTGAGTTTTTAAGAGAAAAACTGATATGGAAGGCAATGTACAAAAAAGATAGGCTAGTTGCCAACTATTACAAATAAAGGCAAGATATTTACTTTGATAAAATCCTTTCACCAGTAGCTATGCTTAAATCCCTTAAGATTTTGCTTGCAATTGTTGCATACTATGATTATGAGATTTGGCAAATGGATGTCGAAACAACATTCTTAAATAGAAATATATTTGAGGATGTGTATATGACACAATCTGATGATTCTGAATCTAAAGAATTTTCTAATAAAGAGCAAACTTTAAAGGTCCATTTATAGACTTAAGTAAGATTCATAGAGTTGGAACATATGTTTTGATGAAACAATCAATCAGTTTGAATTCATTAAAAATATGGATACACCTTGTCTATACAAGAAGGTAAGTGGGAGTACAATTGTGTTTTTTATTTTGTATGTTGATGACATATTAATAATAAGAAATGACATATCATTACTCCAATCCGTAAAGTTTTGGTTATCCAAGAACTTCTCCATGAAAGATTTAGGAGAAGCAGCTTATATACTAGGGATTGAAATCTATAGAGATAGATATAAAAGACTGCTAGGTTTATCCTAATCCATATACATTAACAAAGTGCTAAAATGGTTTAGCATGAAGGAATCAAATAAGAGATACCTACCTGTATCAAATTGAGTATGTCTCTCCAAAAACATGCGTCCTAAGATACAAGATGAGAGAGGTGTTGGCTCAATGGTCAATTTCTAAATCTCGAATTTTGATGATTAATACAAAACAAATAAATTTAAAATTATGTTATGTGTACTAATTTTATTTTATGCAGAATTTTTTTGGAAAGAAATCATACAAGGCAAGTCCTACTTTAGGTGTAAAGATTTCGAAGATCCTAGTAAGCTAGGTATTTAGGATATTTTGTAGGATAGAGAGAAAATCCATATATAAGCACAAAAATCTATTTCTCTCAAAAATATTTTTCGAAAAATTAGTTTTCTTCAAATAATTTATTTTCGAAAATATTCCTTTAAATCGAAAAGATTTATTTTCCTAAAACTAAAGAGATTTCTTCTCTTAATTTTTTTGGTAATACAAATCACTCTCTTTTCGGAAATATATTTTGAAAGATCTAATATACTTAAATTTATTTTCTTACCTTAAAAACGAAGGAGAATCTCCTTCGGTTTTAGTAAGAGCATTCTTCCGCAATAATATCTTTCCAAAATAAACGCTGTCGAAAATCTTTTCTAAAGGAAAGTGAAAATCGGGTTTTATTCTCTTACCAAAAAGGATAAAATATTTTTTTTTTTTTTTTTTGTAACAAAGATTTTCATATCTTCTAAATAAGGAAAGAAGATATTCTGATTTCAATTTCTTTCCAAAGGCGACAACTTCTTAGTTTCCTATATAAAGGAACGTTCACATCTTAAACATTTGGTGAAGTAAGAGTTTTTGTTTTAAGAGCACTCTCTCATTGAATGAATCTTTATCTCTCAAAACTTACTCTCTACCCCCATTTTCTTTTCATCTCTTCACTTAACGTTTTCAATATTTAAAGTGAAAAGAATTTTTACAATTACTTTTGAAAAACAATTCTGTGTTCTAATCGATCTTCTAATCTGATAAAATTATTTTTCCTGTACTTATTTGGGCGTTTCTTTCTGTCTATTTAGATTGTGTAATTTATACTAGACAGGCTCTTTATTTGTTAAACTTTTGTGTGTAATAACTTAGGTTAGAAGCTATTGAGATAGAGGTTATCAAGCGACCTTCTCCATGTGTGGGATGTTAATGTCTTGAATCGAGTTTTCTGTACTCTGCCAAAAACAGAAAGGGTTGAGGTTAACTAGAACCTTTGGAAAATCTAGTGGGACAAAAGGGTAGATCTAGGTTTTTGATCTATTGCCTTGTACTGTTGGTTTGTCTCTTACCCTTTAAAAGAGATAACTTAGTTGAGGATCTCAAGGTGCGTCTTGGGGAGTGGATGTAGGCGAGTCAGTGCCGAACCACTATAATTCTCGGTGTTGATCTCTTTATTTTTTGAAGTTTGATTGATACTGTTTTTTTTACACTCTTGTTTAATTGTTAGAAACGCTAAAATTGTTAATTATTCAGATGTTCTAAAACGGCAATAAGTCTTATCTATTCTGAACATTAGAACTCTGGTATTCTAATAAAGTGAATATACAATGTTCTAACTGTTGTTCTATTCCCAGTATTATTCACTAATTGGGTTTCTGATTTATTTTCTAAACTTTATGAGGATGTTCTAATCCTGATAACTTTCCATCATAAAGTTATTTCTGATAATTGATTAAGGCTCTGTGAAGAAGTTCTGAATTTAATAACTGTTTTTCACATAGCTTTATATAGTTTTTCAAACTTTATGAGGAAGTTCTAATATCGATAACTTTCCTTTATAAAGAAGCTCTGATAGTGTATAAGTCAGTGTAAAGCTGTTCTAATCAATAGCTGCACTTTGCACAGACTTTCTATCTTTTGCAATTAGAACATTGTGAGGTGATTCTAATCCATATTCTATTCTCACAAAGTTCTGTGTGTTTTCCGCTGCACTTAGAATTCTAATTTCTATTTAGAATTTCTAAAATTTATTTCAGTTTTTAGAAAACCCAATTCACCCCCCCTCTTGGGTTGTGCCATACATTTTCGGGACCCACAATCTGGTATCAGAGCCTTGGCTCTTGACTTACCGAAGCTTAATCGCTTAAGAGATAAGATCCCATGGCAACCCCACTTCCTCTTTCTTCTTTGGAAGGGCAATCTGTTTCTAGACCTCCTTTGTTCAATGGCTCTAATTACTCTTACTGGAAAACTAGAATGGAGAATTTCATGAAATCAGTTGATATAAACTGCTGGAGAAAAGTTATCATTGGTCCTCGTATTCCCAAGAAAACTGTAGGAGATGAGCTAGTTAGAAAGACTGAAGAAGAATATACCGATGGTGACTGGAATGACATTGCTGTAAATGCAAAAGCCATTAATATTCTTCATTGTGCTTTAGATGCAACTGAATATAACAAAGTGTCTGGATGCAAATCTGCAACAGAGGTATGGGAAAAACTTAAAGTCACCTATGAGGGTACAGATAGGGTAAAAGAATCCAGAATAAATATCCTTTGGAGAGAATATGAAATGTTTAGTATGAAAGAAGGAGAAACTATTGCAGAACTAAATTCTAGATTTACCAATATAGTTAATCCTTTGAGAACTCTCGGAAAGGAAATTTCAGAAGATGAGCTTGTTAAGAAAATCCTTAGAATTCTACCTAGAAAATGGGATTTTATATGAACTGTTATGAATTACAAAGAGATTCCCGTCACTTATGATTATCTTATAGGAACTCTTGTTTCAGAAGAAATGAAATCTTCCTTGACAACGGAAGATAAGAAAAAGAAAGGACTGGCTTTGAGGGTAGATTCTAGTGAAGAAAGTTCTTCTGATATTGATAGTGATGATTTAGCACTTGTTGCTAAAAGATTTAAAAAGTTCTATCGAAAGGGTGGAAGGCCACAGAAAAAGTTTAATAAAAAGAACTTTCCATCTAAAAATAGTAACTTGCCTAAGAAAGAACCTTCTGAAGTGGTTTGTTATGAATGCAACAAACCTGGACATATCAAGCCTAATTGTCCTAAACTGAAAAAGAAGTCAACGAAAGAGAAGCTGAAGCAGGCTTTCGTAACTGCTTGGAGTGATTCGGATGATTCTAATCCTGAAAGCCATGATGATCAAGAAGAAATTGCTAATATCTATTTGATGGCTACTATCGACTCTGAATCTAAAGAAATCAACACTCTGACTTCAACACAGAAAGCTGGAATCAACGAAACAAATGCAATGATCCATGAGAATGATGAAAGCACTGTAAGTATTTTGAACCCGAATCAGAAAGTGATCTTCTAAATACTTACAATAATCTTTGCAATGAGTTTGAAAAACTTGTTAGAAAGCATAAAGTTCTAAAGAAAGATTTCAGAAAACTAAAATCTGAAAGTAATCATTTAAAAGATGCTTTTTATCAAGAAGTTACATGCAAACACCTTATTATAGAAATCAAAGATCTTAAAAGTTGTAATAATCGATTTTCTGAAAATCTAACACATGTTGAAGAAAAATGCAAAAATCTGAATTCTAAAAATGAATCATTGAAAACTGAGATTAGAATTCTAAAGTCAATTTTAGAATCATTTTCTAAAGAGAAAACAAGTTCTAATAGCATTTCTAAATTGAATCGTGTTTCTAATCAGAAAAATGCTGTTTTTAATGTTGTGACTTTAGAACATTATGAATACTCAAATTTTGAGGCTCAAAGAGCCTGTTTTCCCGGACTGCAAACAGTCCGGTCGGACCGGAGGCCGTTCGAAAAAGTTCACCGAAAGTATGCCAATATGGTACTTGAAACGTCCGAAAAATTATGAGGATTCCAGAACTGGTCCCGGAATATTTTTTGGAGGTACGAAACTCCCGAAAAAGCCTTCGGAACGAAAAACTAGAAAGTGGACAAGCCACGGCAGCGGTGGCGGCGGAGGCCGCCGGCCATGGCGGTGCCGGCCGCTGGCCAGGGAGGCTGAGGCCGCCGTCCATGGCGGCAGCTGCCGCCCTAAGTGGCGGCAGCGGCCGCCCTCCACGGCTGCAGCTGCCGCCCTCCAGCCGGGTTTTCCCTATAAATACAGTCCCGAGCACTCAGTTTTACTGACTCAGTCTGTGTTGACGGACGCTCTCTTCTCCCCTACGCTCCTTGCAGTTCTTTTACTGCTTTTCTGCATTTAGTGTAGGCTTTTATTATTCTACTGTTGTGATACTTGGTCACTTAATTGAATTAATTTTAATTAATATTCCCCAAACGAGGAGCTTAATCCGGAGTTTTCAAACTGAAGCTAAGAAGCGGCCGCCGATTAACTCAGGTAATAATGAAACCCTGTCTATTTAATTTCAGCATTTTGCATAATTTCTCTTCTACTCCAATTCTGAATTAAACTGCTGCATAAATGCATTCACGTCATTAATTTGGCAAATAAACTGCCTCAATTAAATATGATTAAGCTTAAATGCCCGGTTAAGTAATAATCGTGGTGTTAAAGCTTAAATCCGACAATATTGGCTAAAGTATCTGGTCAATTAATGGCTATAATATAATCGCCTTTATTTCGAACAGTTCGGCTTAAGTCCAATTAATCAATAATTGTGGCTAAATAGCCTTAATTAACCACGTTTTTTTTTGGCAATAAATTGCCTAAATTACAATTCAATTGATCACTTTTAGCAAACAAATTGCCTATAAGTAGATTAATCATTTTTAGCGACAAATCGCTTAAAATCGAAACTTTGGCAAAATACCTTAAATTAATCAATCTTTTGGCTAAAAGCCTTAAGTCAGTCAATTTTGACGACAATTGCCCAATCAACACTTTTTGGCAAACAAATTGCCTAAATCAACTCATTTTGGCTAAAAGCCTTCAAATAATCAATTTTGGCGACAATCGCCTAAATCACATCAATTTTTGGCAACAAATTGCCTAAATCAATCTTTTTGGCTAAAAGCCTTAAATCAAAAATTTTGGCAACAAACGCCTAATCAAATCAATCAATTCTTTGGCAAAATGCCTAAACAAAATGCACGAAGCATACACACACTCATGCATTAAGCATACCCATCCAAAGCCCTTTTAAAAAGGCCTACCGAACTACGTCAACTTTGATCTTCCATTCAAACGGAAGTACGTAGGCACGTTCGGGATTCAACCCCGAGCGGCAAGTCGAAATCACTTAAACATTTCATTGGTCCAATTACATCATTTACCCTGCAAAGCATTCATTCATTGGTTAGTTCATCCGCATGACATAGTCTCGGGATCCACCTCGGGTTCGAAGATTGTGCCTTAAACATTGGGATAATTAATCTAGTAATTGGGTTAATTAAAATTGGAGTCAACTTAGGGTTTTTTCCTAGTTTACCCTAAAATAATTAAACAAGGTGGCGACTCACACATTCACATGCATTTCTGCCCTTAGTCATATTCATTATATGCCTATTTTCGGGGGAGGGGTTCACAGTTTGGCGACTCTGCTGGGGAAAACATGTAATCGTTTTACATAAAGTGGACTACAATTGTTGTGTAAACTAACCTGCCCTTCTTTAGGGTATTATTTTACTATGCTTTGTTTTGTAGGGTACCCCAACAAAGATTAAGTATTCTTTCTTTAAGAATGCTTAATAAGGAGAATTTGGACCTAATTGAAATTTACTTTAAATCACTTAAATTTGTTTATTTATTTGCACGAATTGAGAATCTTTTTCTCCATTGCATAAAAAACGAATTTCAAATGAATTTCTTCTCTCTCTGTTCAAACTTCTGAGTCTGGATAGCAAGTAGCGCTGATCGGCAGGTCTCCTTGATTATGTCGACGGACAGCCAAAGCGTCCTCCCTGTTACCGCAAACCATCCCTAATACTTTTGGGGGTGGCCCATGAGTATGCGTACTGTTGGACCCACGCGAAACTCTTTGTTTCACATGTGGTTAGGTATATCCATGCTCAAGGTTCAAGGGTCCCTTAATAAGCCAATTCTCTATTTGTGACATATCCTATAGAACCTATCCTTTAGGGCTGTATGCACCCAATGATGTGAATCATATCATTGAAACGAATTATGACGTGATGTTGTGCGCATTCATGACATATCACTTCATAAAAACATTAAAAAGAACACAAAATATTCTTTTTAGTCATGCACAGTTGGACAAAGAGTCGATCTACCTCACATCAGCTACCCTGATACACGAACCACTGTACCCTAATCCAATTACCCTTATACATACAAGTACCCACTGTTCGAGTGCCTATCTAAGTTCCAGTCACACCTACAGTGCTATCACCAACCTCACCAGCTTCACCAACCTCACCAACTTCAACTGCATCAATGGCATCACTTGCTGACATCCAAAATCTTATGGAACAACTGGAAGCCAAAATGGAGGCTAGAATGAATGAGGCATTAGCTGCCCAGAGAACTGCCCTAATAGCTGAACTAGGTAGTGGTAATGGAAATGGGGCTTCCGCCGGGGGAAGTGGACCTGCTACCTCTAATCAGGGACCTGCTACTGAACCGACAAACCCTACCCTTAACCTGGATGACATGCCCTCCAGAATTGCTGTTGAGCTGGAAGCTCAGAAAATGAGAGAAAAATTGGAACTCTTGGAAAGGTCAATCACTGCCCTTAAGACACACAAGGAAGTGGTGGACATGGACTCCTTGTCCTTGTTCCCCGAAGCAAGACTGCCAACAAAGTTCAAAATGCCCAACATGGACAAGTTTGATGGAACCACTTGTCCCAAAATGCACCTGAAAATGTATGTGGGTGCCCTCAACCCGTTCGGACTGAACAGCGAGCTCCTTGCTCAGTTGTTTCAACAATCACTCACCGGTGCTGCTTTGAGGTGGTTTGTCAGCCTGGATTGGTCTAAAATGAAGACCTGGGAAGACATCTACAATGCGTTTAATACGCAATATCATTATAACATAGAGGTGGACGTTACTCGGAGGGAGTTGGAGACCACCAAACAGAAAAGTAATGAACCCTTTTCCTCGTTCCTTACGAGGTGGAGGGCTAAGGCCGCCCAAATGATCAACCGGCCTTCTGAGCAAGAACAGGTGGACATAATTATAAAGAACCTGTTGCCTGTCTACCAGCAACAATTGCAAACTCAGTACCTACCGACGTTCCAGTTGCTCATTGCCACTACTACGAAGGTAAAGGATTTAATTCAAATGGGGCAACTGAAAGAAGACTCGAGAACCTCAAAATACAAGAAGCCTAGCCAAGCTAGCAAAGTCCACGAAGTGGCAAGCATCACCCCCATGAATCCTTTACGTGTGGGAAATATGAGAAATGGCAGTCAGTCGAGAAGGACATATACTGATCTCGGGATGCCAATCCTTTTGGTATTCCGAGAGGCTGTCAAGGCAAACTACATCAAGCCTTTGGAAGCAAGGCTGCCACCCAACCCATTACCAAGGAACTACAGAGTTGACGAATACTGTGAGTACCATCAGGGTAACGGGCACAAGACTGAAGCGTGCTGGACACTTAAGAACCGCATCCAAGACCTGGTGGACAACGGTTCAATTATTCCAAGGAATAAGCCAAACATTAGCACTAATCCTTCACCAAATCACGGGATAAATGCTATCGTTGCTAACCAGGAATTGATCGATTCTTTCGAACTATTCCTAGAAATGAATGACATCTGTGTCCTAGAAATATTTGCTGATGCCTGGAACAACAAGCCAGAGGCAATAACTGAACTGGAAGTGGAAGACTTCATGCAGCCCAGTCTCTTTGACAAGGTTGCGGTCATTACAGGAAATGATGGGAACCAAGACCTGCTGAGCCTGATCAAATCGTACAAAGGGCCTCTCGCCAACTGGTACGCCGAGGAGGAGCGCGCTGCTGATAAAACCCCTCCCGAGTCAAACCTAGAGTCAAAGTCTATGATCAAGTCCTGTACCGAGTCAGAGTCCAGTTCCAGTTCTGAGTCGTTTGTGTCGGATCTAAAAAATCCAGACTTCAAATTTGATGTAATTTTTGAGGACGATTCCGTCCTAATCAATAAGAGCTTGCAAATTATTGGCTACCCCACGTGTCTATCTTTCCAAGCATTTCCAAGCAAAAATAATGAAAATCAAATAAACGAAATAAAAAATGAAAAAGAAAAAATAATAATTGGCAAAGAAGAAAATGAACATACATACATTGCATCTGACTGTGTGAACAGGGAACAGGTCATTGAATGCTTGAAAAAGTTTGCCGATTGCTTTATGTGGAAGGCAAGTGACATCACGGGAATTGACCCGACAATAGCGGTGCACAAGATTCCAGTATACCCTGAGGCTAAACCGGTAAAATAGAAGCAAAGAAGGCTAAAAACAGAATGGTCCTTGAAAATCAAGGAGGAAGTAGCCAAGCAATTGGAGAATAAGTTCATAGAACCCATTGCCTACCCGACGTGGTTAGCAAATATTGTGCCGGTGCCGAAGAAAGATGGCAAAGTCAGAATGTGTGTGGATTACCAGGATTTGAATAAAGCATGTCCGAAGGAGGACTTCCCCCTGCCGCATATTGACTTGTTGGTGGACTGAATGGCTGGACACGAGATGGTCTTCTTGACCGATCTTGCTGTCGGATACAATCAAATAATGATGCATTTGCCAGACAAAAAGAAAACGACATTCATCACGGAGTGGGGAACCTATTGCTACAGGGTTATGCCTTTTGGGCTCAAAAATGCCGGGGCAACCTATCAAAGAATGGCAACGACCATCTTCCATGACATGATTCACAAAGAAGTAGAAGTGTATGTGGACGATATGATTGTTAAATCAAAAACAGCTGAAGAACATACAACAGCACTTGAGAAGTTCTTCCTTAGACTTCGAAAGTACAATTTAAAGCTCAACCCGGCAAAATGTCTGTTTGGAGCTACATCCGGAGTATTTCTGGGGCATATGGTCAGTCGGAAGGGCATAGAGATTGACCCTTCAAAAGCCAAAGCCATTTTGGAAATGCCAGCACCGAAGACGGAAAAGGAAGTTCGGGGTTTCCTGGGAAGGCTACAGTACATCAGCCGGTTCATCAATCAATTGGCCGATACTTGTGGTCCGATCTTCAAATTACTCAGGAAAAGGGTATCCGTCAAATGGAATGAGGATTGTCAGAAAGCTTTCGACCAAGTCAAGCAATATCTGTTATCCCCGCCAGTTTTACAGCCACCAAGGCTAGGAAAGCCTTTGCTATTGTATCTATCAGTGACAGAAGAAGCGATGGGTGTAATGCTAGCTCAACAAGCAGAAGATACAAGGGTAGAAAATGCCGTGTAGTACCTCAGCAAAAAGATGCTAGACTACGAAATAAAATACAATAAGATAGAGAAGTTGTGTCTGGCTCTAGTTTGGGCTTGTACAAATCTGCAGCACTACCTCTCTTCCTACACCACATACGTTATTTCTGAATCGAACCCTTTGAAATTCCTTATGGAGAGGTCAGTTCTTGATAATAAGATGGCTAAGTGGGTGTTGGTGCTCGCAGCCTATGATTTAAAATTTGTACAACGGAAGGCAGTGAAAGGCAGAGCCTTGGCTGATCAATTAGCGGAATTACCGGTTGAAGACCAAATGCCGGAGGTAGAATTTCCTGATGAAGACTTGTTGAGCTGGGAAAGTGAAGTCTGGGAAATGTACTTCGATGGAGCTTCAAACTACCATGGAAATGGGGTTGGAGTCGTATTCAAAACTCCTTGTGGAGAATACGTCCTAATCGCAGTCAAATTAGATTTCGACTGCACCAATAATGAAGCCGAGTATGAAGCTTGCATAAAGGGGTTAGAAGCAGCCCTAGAAAAGGCAATAAAGGTCCTCAAGGTTTTCGGGGATTCCAATTTAATAGTCTCCCAAGCTTTGAGAAAATGGAAAATTAAGGAAGAGCATTTGGTTCCTTACCTACAACGCTTGGACGAATTGGCTCAGCAATTTGAGGATTTATCCTTCCACTACTTGTCGTGAGCCAAAAATCAGTTTGCTGATGCTCTGGCTACTTTGGCCTCCATGGTTAATGTAGGGGGAGACCAAGTCATTCGACCTCTGACAGTTAGGCTAAAGAAACAGCCAGCACATATCATGAATTTGGTGGATGACAAGTCCTGGTATTGGGATATACAGAATTATCTTCAGAATGAAGCTTACCCGGAGGGATCCGCCAAGACTGATCAACGGACATTGAGACAGTTAGCATCTAGATATTGCCTTACTGAGGGAGTTCTGTATAAAAGAAGTTGGAATGGCCTGCACCTAAGGTGCGTTGATGAGGGAGAAGCTCAAACCATCATGGATTCCTTACATAATGGGGAGTTTGGTCCACACATGCACGGGATAGCCTTGGCTCGGAAAATCGTGAACCTGGGTTATTACTGGTCAACCATGAATGCAGACTGCGTGAGGCACGCGCAGAAGTGCCATGACTATCAAATTTTTGCTAAGCTGCAAAGACGGCCTCCGGTCAATTTGAATCCTATTGCTTCACCATGGCCTTTCGCAACTTGGGGCACAGACGTGATCGGAAAAATCCACCCAAAGGCTTCCAATGGTCATCAATTTATCCTGGTTGCTGTTGATTATTTCACTAAGTGGATTGAGGCAGCCTCTTATTCGGTTTTGAATGCCAAGAAGGCAGCACAGTTCGTTCGTACTAACATCCTTTGTCGGTACGGAACGCCATTCGAGATTATTACTGATAACGGGTCCCACTTTCGAAGTGAATTTTCTGACCTGCTGAAGCAAAAGAAGATTCAACATCACAAGTCTTCACCCTATCGGCCACAAACAAATGGGGCTGTGGAGGCTGCAAATAGGGCTATAAAGGTCATTCTACAAAAGACAGTTCAAAAGCATAAAGCTTGGCACGAACAATTACCAAATGCCTTATGGGGATACAGGACTTCAATCAGAACGCCTACTGGGGCAACCCCGTATTCCTTAGTGTATGGTATGGAAGCAGTGTTGCCTATTGAGCTGGAAGTTCAGTCGGCGAGGATTATCCGGGAAAGCTAGATCAGCGAAGCAAATTGGGCTAAGAATTACATTTGCAACTCTTGGGTATGGACGAAAAACGATTGCAAGCGATCCATCAAACTCAAGTTTACCAGAGAAGAATGGCACGACATTTTAATAAGAAGGTCAAAGCTTGAAAACTGGAAGAAGGTTATTTGGTCCTAAAGAAATTAGACAGCCAATCGTAGACCCGCGTGGGAAGTTTCGTCCTCATTGGGCTGGACCCTATGTGTTGAAGAAAATATTGTCTGGCGGAGCCGTCATTTTGACTGATTTGGATGGTTTGGAATTCACGAATCCATGTAATTTAGATCAGTTAAAAAGATATTTTATATAATAAGCATTGCATAATGTAAAAAGAGCTACATTTGACCTGATTCTCCTCAGAAAAAAAAAAAATTATGTATCGGAGATATGTAGGCAGCCCTCTTTGGGCGCGGTCTAAGCATTAATAAAAAAAAATCATTTCATATTTCATTCTTCTTTGCCAAAAAAAAAAAGAAAAAGAGGAAAGAAAAAAATGTGAAAAAAAAGAAGTAAAGAAAAAAAAGAGAAAAAAACCCGCTAAGTTGAAAACCTGAAAGGGCGGCTTAGGCAAAAGTCGGGGCCCGCTAAGTTGAAAACCCGAAAAGGGCGATTTAGGCAAAAATGGGTAGCTCACTAAGTTGAAAACCCGAAAGGGCAGCTTAGGCAAAAAAATTATAGCTTAAATAAATAAAGTTGGAAAGTGCTTGGAAAGCTTAAAAGTCAAATCTCATTTTAATTAAAGCAATAAAGTCAAACAGCCCGAAGTCAAGCAGAAAGCAATAGAGTCCAAAATAAATAAATAATGAAGTCTAAGTCCAAGTCCAAAAAAAAAAACATACATCCAAAGCCAAAAAAAAAAAATCCAAAGTCAAATCTCCAAATAAAGTCTAGAGTCCAAAAGCCTATAAGAGTCTAGGTGTCCCGTCGCCTCCGTGGGGCAACATCCTCCGAGTCATCCCTAGCTGCTAAAATCTCTCGAACCTCGCCTATCCGAGGAGCCAACACAATCTCCTCATCAGTCCCAACCTCATTATCAGCGTCAACCTGAGCCCAACCCTCAAGTGCACTCAGCAGTGCGGTCCTCCTTGGCCTCTCAATCGGCCAAACAACGGCAATGAACCAGGTTCGATACTCAGGAGAAGTCTGAACACCGGCAGGATTAGGTAAAGGCCTAACCATGTGATGGTCTCTAACCCAAGCCCTAAGGACGGCTCGGGTAACACCCGGAGTGATGGCTGAATCAGCTGAAATGTCATCCATAATCGGAACAGTCTGGTCTATCCCCATCTGCCTCAAAACGCGCGAAGCGCAGTACCAAGTACAGTGTGTAAGGCCTAAAAGGTAAACCCGAGTATAGCGGAAGCTAACATGGATAAAGCGGGTGATGTCATACCAGGAAATGTACCACAGTACCTCATTTGGACCCAACTCAATCAGCCATGAGGTCCATGCGTCAGTAGACGGGTGAGTGATCAGGATCCTCCGCATACGATACTGAGAGGGGTTGTAAGGCGAGAAAGTAGGAGCAGCAACCACTTGGAGATGGTCCTTTAACCAAACCTGAGTAATGGATCCTTTCTATTACAAAGGAACGAACCAAAAGAAAGAAAAAAAGAAAGAAGAAAAGGTGAAATACTTAGAGAACAATTGGAGAGACCGTCCAGTCATCGAAGCCTAAAGCAGCTCTGTCAAGGCTCCTGATAGTCTCTGCCAGCACAATGCCGCCAATGCAACCCATATCCTCCATCTGCCGAATCATGGGGCAGAGTCGCAAATCCCCAAAGCTTGGATCCTTGTTGAACAAGAAACCAGCTAATAAGCAGAAAACCAAGGCCCGCATTCTCAGCCTTATCCGGTCTGGGTTGTCTGAATGAACCTCTGAAAATTCATCAATCAGGGGCAGCAGAATTGCTTTCTGGTCACCAACAATCATGGCCCTAGCTTATGGCCGGCTGAACTGAAACAGGTTCTCAAACGACCGAACATACCCAATTTTGACCTCATGCTTGACTAAAGGGGCATTGGGATCGCACCCTATAATAGCATAGACTTCCTCAAAAAGAGGGCACATCTCCTCCATCATGGCCCCAAACCGGAAAACGTGGGCCTCTGGGTCCCAAAGTCTGATACAGGCCCATAGAAAATCCCAGTCAATTACCACTCCCCTAAGGGTAACAATAGGAGAAAGACCGTACCTCCCTAAGTTGATCTTTTCGACTTAGGAGAGACTCTTAGTCCAGCTGTGCATGCTGTGGTTATAAAAAGGGTTCATTTTTGAAAAAAAGAAGAAGGAAAAGAGAGAAAAGAGAAGAAACTGGTTGAAAACTGTTTTTTTGGCACGAATTTCAAGAAAGAATGAGGGAGTCTGGAAAAAAGAACAAAACAGGGTTTTTATAAAAAAAAAAACGCATCGGCGGCGGCAGCGGCTGGCGGCAAAAAAAAAAAAAAAAAAGGGAGCGGAATGAATGAAAAAAAAACCCCGTTTTCTTTCAAAATGGATAATCATGCATACATATAAAATTTTCAGTACTAACCAAGTGCAGGTACAGTCAAAGTTCAGTACAGAAGTACAAGCAAAGAAAGAAAAACAGGAAAAGTCTAGCAACCATGGCATCAATGACGGGGCTTCCTCCTCCTCTGATCATCAAAGGCCCTCAGAGTCCAGGACGCAGAAAGTTCTTGCTGCATCTCGAGCATCAGCTCCATCATCTGACTGACCAAGCCGCTTGGAACCTGGAAACCATAAAAAAAAACACAAGTCAATATCAAATCTCTTATGAATCCTTTTTGTGAGAGATTTATCAGTCATTACCTCATTAATGTCCTCGGGAGGAAGATCCAAGCGATCCACATTCTCCAAGGAGACCTCCCGAAAAGCTAGAGTGCCGTCAGGTGTATAGTAGGAAATGCTGTATGGAAGACGTAGGTTGGCCAGGCCTGGATGAAGCGGCCCGGTAGCCTCTGAAATGGCCTGAGGAGCCCTGGAAGGACCTGACGGGCGACTAGGCCCAGCCTGAGACGGACCCTCAATTGGAGTGGAAGAAGAGGGATCGGTCGTAGGCCTCCTCCTCGGAGTCCTAGTTGAGGGGCCCGAAGCCCGAGAAGAATTGGTGCTAAGCGGCTGGAAAGGTGCCGATCTCTGAAAACCATCAAGCCGAGATCCAATAGGCTGCATCAAAAAGATTCTGCAGAACTCGGCATAATCTCCCCCAGGATGAACTCCACATGTGGAACACCCTTAGTATGAGCATCGGTGAGCGTCATCTGCTTGCCCGCTCACATGTCCTCAGGAGGGGAATAAGGGACAGAATGACAACCTCTTATCTGAAGGTCTACTCTCTCGCCCAATTAATATCGTCTCAGGATGGGTGCGACAGGAAAACCCTCCCCCGAGACAAAGCATCCGATCGCTGGAAATGGGGGTCGGCCTGAATCCAACTCTGTAGACGGGCAGTCATCGGCCCCACCTCAACCTATGAAAAGATGCAAATGTGTTAATAAATCCTTTTTATTTAACATATTCAAGAATTACTAAGCACTTACCTGCTCCAGAGTGCAAGTATCAAAAAAGGCCCTTAGATCCCTCAGTGATTTTTTGCGCCGAAAGGTATGAAGGTTTGATCGGTACAATCTCCAAGCTGAAGGCACCAGTCCTAATCCAAGATCAGTATGAATCAGCTCCGGGCGAGTGTAAGGAAAGTACTCAAATGCCCAAGTCTGCAAAACAGAAGCGAGAATCATGAGGAAAAATTCAAGAATGATAAACAGAAAATCACAGAAAGGGAGAATGTTCTTTACATTACCTCCCAAAAGTATTAGGTCCCGCTGAGTTTACAGTGGCCCCGACTCAGATCACACATGTCATCATACATGCGGCTCAGAATAGCGCCGGCCCAGTCGTACTCCTCAAGATGGGCCAGGTTTTCCAGACTCTTCAAGATGGAAGGATTAAACTTCTCTTTCCTGTTGGACCAGAAGGTCGAAGCGAACAGCAGCAACAAAGTGAATCTGGCCACCTGAGTAGCCGTCAACTCTCCCTGCCTGTATCTAGCATAAATGTCGGGGGCCTGGAGGGATAGCCAGCGTTTGGAAATGCTCAAAGCCGGAGTAGAAGAGCCTGGCCAGACAATCCGGGGCAGGTCAATCCCTATCAGCTCAACCATCCGATCAGGAGAAACCTCAGTCCTCCAGTCATTATACAGCTCGACCGATCGAATGCCAAAAGGGATCCCGGAGATCACCAGTGGGGGTCATTGTCATCTCGCCCCAAGCAAAGTGGAACATATTGGTGGTGTCCCACCATCTCTCGGCCAAAGCACCCAGTAATTCTTTGTGGCTGCTCCGACCCACGTCAAAATGCCTCAGAAAGCCCAGATGGGACGGGCTAATAATCGCTCCGACTGGGTTGTTGTGGTCGAATATCTCGACCGGAATTTTGGCCACAGAGGTCTCACCCACATCCAATTTAATATGGGGGTCCTAAAAGGTAAAGCAATCTAAGAGTTATTCCTCGGTTCCTTACTAAGGATAATATCTTAGTTCTACCCTAACATGCATACTAATAAAATAGTAAAATAAGAAAAATAATAATACAAAAAAAGTAAACTTACCTGGGCGTAGATACCAGTCACGGAAGCATGGGTGTCTGCGTCCGCTGTAAGGTCGGTGTCTAGGGAAATTCCCAAAGACCCCAGAAAATCCTCGTCGCTGTTGTGACCCGGAGAAGTCATGATGAGGAAGTTGACAGAATTTGACAGAACTCTTTGATTTGGAGAGTTTAGAATGAATGTAAAAGTGAAATTTCAAGCTATTTATAAGGAAAATAGCCAAAAGGCGGGTCTTCTAGACGCGTCTGTTTTTCACTTTCAAAATTTGTTTTTCAGACAACCACCGACTCCTATAAATCATTTTTATGATTGCCGGTGGGGGGCAACTGTGAATACTCAAATTTTGAGGCTCAAAGAGCCTGTTTTCCCGGACTACAAATAGTCCGGTCGGACCGGAGGCCGTTCAGAAAAATTCACTGAAAGTATGCCAATATGGTACTTGAAACGTCCGAAAAATTACGAGGATCACAGAACTGGTCCCGGAATATTTTTTGGAGGTACTGAACTCCCGAAAAGCCTTCGGAATGAAAAACTAGAAAGCGGACAATCCACGGCGGCGGCGTCCGCCGGCGACGGCGTCGGAGGCCGCCGGCCACGATGGCGGCGGCGGAGGCTGCCGGCCAGGGCGGTTGCGGCCGTCGGCCTGGGCGGCTGAGGCCGCCGTCCATGGCGGCAGCTGCCGCCCTAAGAGGCTGCACCGGCGGCAGCGGCCACCCTCCGCGGCGGCAGCTGCCGCCCTCCAGCCGGGTTTTCCCTATAAATACAGCCCCGAGCACTCAGTTTTACTGACTCAGTCTGTGTTGAAGGACACTCTCTTCTCCCCTACGCTCCTTGCGGTTCTTTTACTGCTTTTCTGCATTTAGTATAGGCTTTTATTATTCTACTGTTGTGATGCTTGGTCACTTAATTGAATTAATTTTAATTAATATTCCCCAAACGAGGAGCTTAATCTGGAGTTTTCAAGCTGAAGCTAAGAAGCGGCCGCCGATTAACTCAAGTAATAACGAAACCCTGCCTATTTAATTTCAGCATTTTGCATAATTTCTCTTCTACTCCAATTCTGAATTAAATTGCTGCATAAATGCATTCACGTCATTAATTTGGCAAATAAACTGCCTCAATTAAATATGATTAAGCTTAAATGCCCGGTTAAGTAATAATCGTGGTGTTAAAGCTTAAATCCGACAATATTGGCTAAAGTATCTGGTCTATTAATGGCTATGGTATAATCGCCTTTATTTCGAACAGTTCGGCTTAAGTCCAATTAGTCAATAATTGTGGCTAAATAGCCTTAATTAACCACGTTTTTTTGGCAATAAATTGCCTATATTGCAATTCAATTGATCACTTTTGGCAAATAAATTGCCTATAAGTAGATTAATCATTTTTAGCGACAAATCGCTTAAAATCGAAGCTTTGGCAAAATGCCTTGAATTAATCAATCTTTTGGCTAAAAGCCTTAAATCAGTCAATTTTGGCGACAATCGCCCAATCAACACTTTTTGGCAAACAAATTGCCTAAATCAAGTCATTTTGGCTAAAAGCCTTCAAATAATCAATTTTGGCGACAATAGCCTAAATCACATCAATTTTTGGCAACAAATTGCCTAAATCAATCTTTTTGGCTAAAAGCCTTAAATCAACATTTTTGGCAACAAACGCGTAATCAAATCAATCAATTCTTTGGCAAAATGCCTAAACAAAATGCACGAAGCATACACACACTCATGCATTAAGCATACCCATCCAAAGCCCTTTTAAAAAGGCCTACCGAACTACGTCGACTTTGATCTTCCATTCAAATGGAAGTACGTAGGCACGTTCGGGATTTAACCCAGAGCGGCAAGTCGAAATCACTTAAACATTTCATTGGTCTAATTACATCATTTACCCTGCAAAGCATTCATTCATTGGTTAGTTCATCAGCATGACATAGTCTCGGGAGCCATCTCGGATTCGAAGATTGTGCCTTAAACATTGGGATAATTAATCTAGTAATTGGGTTAATTAAAATTGGAGTCAACTTAGGGTTTTTTCCTAGTTTACCCTAAAATAATTAAACAAGGTGGCGACTCACACATTCACATGCATTTCTGCCCTTAGTCATATTCATTATATGCCTATTTTCAGGGGAGGGGTTCACAAACATCAAAGTGTTAACAAAAAGAAGAATCACAGTGCACCTGTTACCACTAACCCTCCAGGACCCAATATGAGTTGGGTACCTAAATCTGCTTGATCTTTTCAGGTGTGCCTAAGGAGCGAGCTGAAAATAGAGATGTGGTACATGGACAGCGCTTGCTCTAGGCATATGACTGGTGACAAAAAGAAGTTCACCAGATTAGAAAAGAAAAAGGGAGGTACGGTAAGCTTTAGAGATAAAGCAAAAGGTAAGATCGTTGGTATCGGTGTATTAGGTTCTAATCCTTCGATAGAAGATGTTTGCTTAGTAGAAGGATTACATTATAACTTGTTAAGTGTGAGGCAGATTTGTGATAAAAATAGAAGAGTGATCTTTGAACCTTCTCATTGTGAAGTTCAGAACATGCATGATAATAAAACCTTGTTCATTGGAAAAAGGTTTGGAAATATATACCTAGTAGATCTCTTTGATATGCATAACCAGGATATATGTTTAGTTTCTATTGATAATTCTAGTTGGTTATGGCATAGAAGACTTGGACATGCAAATATGCACCTCATTTCTAAACTGTCTAAGAAATATTTGGTTCGTGGTTTGCCAAAGTTGAAATTTGAAAAAGATCACATTTGTGATGCTTGTCAAATGGGCAAACAAACCAGAACTTCTTTTAAATCTAAGGGCATGGTTTCTACTTCTAGACCTTTGGAATTGCTGCACCTTGATTTCTTTGGTCCAATTACTCCTTCTAGTCTTGGAGGAAAATTTTATGCATTTGTTATTGTAGATGATTACTCAAGATTCACCTGGACACTCTTCCTTAGAAATAAGGATGAGTCATATGACATGTTTGTTCATCTGTGCAAGAAAATACAAAATGAGAAAGGATACAACATCACGGCAATTAGAAGTGATCATGGAGGAGAATTTGAAAATCAGAAATTCGATGCTTTTTGCAACGAGACAGGAATCTTCCATAACTTCTCAGCACTTAGAACACCTCAACAAAATGGAGTGGTGGAACGCAAGAATAGAACACTTCAAGAGATGGCCAGAACCATGCTAAGTGATTCTAAACTACCAAAGTATTTCTGGGCAGAAGCAGTTAACACTGCCTGTTATATTCTAAACAGGGCTTTGGTAAGATCTGAACTTAAAAAGACTCCATATGAGCTATACAAAGGTAGAAAACCGAATATCAGTTATTTTCATATCTTTGGGTGCAAATGCTTTATTCTAGATAACAAGAAAAATCATCTTGCTAAATTTGATGCAAAATCTTATGAAGGGATTTTTCTGGGATATTCTAATAATAGTAAAGCGTATAGAGTATTTAATAAAAAGACTCTAGTTGTAGAAGAATCAATACATGTTGTGTTTGATGAAACTGACTCTACTTCTAGAACATTAGAAAGTGATGATGTTGTAGATTCAAATCCTGAGAAGCAGAATGAGCAATCAGAACAACTAGAACAGCCAGAAAGCGATCAGAACATCAATAATCAGGCTGAACCAGAATTAGAACATGAAGATCAGAACATAGTTGAAAGCCAAATGCCAGAAACAGAAAATGAAGATTCTCAATTACCAAAAGAATGGCGATTTCATAAGTATCATCCCCAGGAAGACGTAATGGATAACCCCTCAGAAAGGATGATGACTAGAGCTCAACTTAGAAGATATTTTGGTAATGTTGCTTTCGTTTCTTAATTAGAACCTAAAAATTTAGAAGATGCTCAAAATGATGAAAGTTGGATTCTTGTTATGCAAGAAGAGCTAAATCAATTTGAGATAAACCAAGTGTGGAAACTTGTTTCTAGACCTAAAAACCATTCTGTTATTGGAACAAAATGGGTGTTTAGAAATAAGCTTGATGAACAAGGTAATGTTGTGAGAAATAAAGCAAGATTAGTGGCTCAAGGGTACAACCAAGAAGAAGGCATCGATTTTGATGAAACCTTTGCTCCGGTTGCTAAGCTTGAGGCCATCAGAATGCTTTGTGCATTTGCATGCTTTAAAAACTTCATGTTGTATCAAATGGATGTGAAAAGTGCTTTTCTAAACGGTTTTCTAAATGAAGAGGTGTATGTAGAACAACCTCCAGGCTTTAAGATTTTTGATAAACCTAATCATGTTTACAAACTTACTAAAGCTCATTATGGTTTAAAGCAAGCTCCTAGAGCTTGGTATGAAAGATTGAGTAAGTTTTTATTAGAAAATGGTTTTTCAAGAGGAAAGGTTGATACAACACTATTTATTAAAAACAAAGCACATGATATTCTAGTTGTACAAATATATGTTGATGACATAATCTTTGGTTCTACTAACGACCTTCTTTGTAAGGAATTTTCTAAGATTATGCAGGGTGAGTTCGAAATGAGTATGATGGGAGAATTAAATTTCTTCCTAAGGCTTCAAATCAAACAATGTGAGAATGAAATTTTCATTAATCAAGCAAAATATACTAGAGAGTTGTTGAAACGATTCAAAATGGAAAATACCAAGGTATGTAGTACACCAATGAGTCCATCGTCAAAATTAGAAAAAGATGAAAAAGGCAAAGACGTGGATATCAAGCTGTTTAGAAGTATGATTGGTTCTTTGCTATATCTAGCGGCAAGCAGACTAGACATACACTTTACTGTTTGTCTATGTGCTAGATTTCAATCGTGTCCCAAAGAATCTCATTTAATTGCTGTGAAGAGAATACTAAGATATCTTTGTGGAACTTCTAATCTGGGTCTGTGGTATTCTAAAGATGATACATTTGATCTTATTAGGTATAGTGATTCTGATTTTGCAGGAAGGAGAATAGATAGAAAAAGCACGTATGGGACTTGTCAATTTCTGGGTAGCGCCCTTGTATCATGGTTTAGCAAGAAACAGCAGAATATGTGGCTGCTGGAAGTTGTGTTGCACAAGTGCTATGGATAAAAACAACAATTGGCAAACTATGGATTGAAATTAGAAAAAGTGCCTATCAAATGTGACAACATAAGCGCTATCAATTTATCCAAGAATCCAGTTCAACATTCTAAAACCAAGCATATAGAACTCAAACATCACTTCATACTTGATCATGTACAAAAAGGTGATATCGTGATTGAGTTCATTCCCACAGAAAAGCAATTGGCAGATATCTTTACAAAACCTTTGAATGAAAGTCAATTCTGCTCAATTAGAAGAGAGCTTGGTATGTTAGTTCTAAGTTCGTAACTTTAGAACTCCGTAAGTATGTTCTAAACTGCTTTCTAATTTCAAAAATAGAAGATGTGCTATGTTCTAATTTTTATTCTGTGTGAAAACTGATTTGTCTCTAAAAACGCACATTGTTCTGATATGACTTTCTAAAGTCATTATCAGAATCTTACTTTAGACTAAAACAGTTATTTTATTGTGTTTGTTTTTATTATGTTTTTATGTCTTTAGTGCTTTGGCGGTTTTAGGGTTTTATTTTTTTTTGTTTTATTTTCTTTATTTATTTTGTTTCTTTTGTCTTATTTGTCGTTTTGAATTCCATTTAAAAACTGCTCTTTATTTCTTTCTTCCGCCACTTAAGCGTCTTTATTCTGTGTTAACTGATTAGCATTCTCTTTATCTTCTCTTTGCAAACTGAAACCCTAAGTTGTTTTTGAGTTTCGAAATCCGCAACAATGGCCGAATCCAGTTCAAACTCTTCATCCGACTCTCTTACCGAGCAAGAGCTTCAACTTCTGAGGAAGCTCTCAAAGAAATACGAACAGAAGGAGTCAAGGAGAAAAAGATAGAAGAGAAATCTAAGAAAAGAAAAATCAAAACGGGTACTTCATAGAAACAAGCAGCGAAAGCTCATGACAAAGGTAAGTCGGTTCTCTCAACTTACCCTCTCATGCGTTCTTATGTGATTGACTGGAAGTTCTTTGGTGGTGATGAGTTTAATTTTAAGGAGCTCTTTGAGTTCCAAGGATGGATGAACTTTTTGTCTTTAAATGCACTATGTTATGAGAGTTTAGTGAAGGAATTTTATGGCTCGTTAAAAGTTAGTGGGACAGAGGCAATCTCTGTGAAACTTCAGGGTGAGACCAGAGAGTTATCGTATGATGATTTTGGGAAAATTTTTGGTATTCCAAATGCTGGGTCCAGGGTGACCAAAATCAAGGATGTGTCTAGGGTTACCGACTACAAAAAGGAAGATTTTGTGAGAAAAATAGTGAAAAAGTTGTCTGCAGATAAATAGGGCTGGATAGAATGCTCTAACTTAACAGAGAGCATGAAATGGCTGTACAAGCTTATTGTTCATTATATCTATCCCAAGAGCGCCTTTTTGACATATGTGAATCAGGTAGAATTATGTATAATGTGGCACATTGTTGAGAGAAAATCCCTCAACCTATGTCACATTATTTTTGATAAGTTGCAGAACAATCCCAAGAAGCTACCCTACGGGATGATTCTTACACCAGTTTTTGAGTTTCTGAATGTTAATCTGGATGAGCATGTTGGCAGTTTTGTTTCCAAGTTAGATAGCGGGTCTTTAAAAATGAAGGACGAGGAAGGAGGAGAAGAAAAAGAAAAAGAAAAAGAAAAGAAAGAAAAAGAAGAAAAGGAGGAGAAAATAAAGGAAGAAAAGGAAAAAGAAGAAATTGAAAAACAAAAGAAAGTAAAAAGAGAGGCTAAAAAGAAGAAAGAAAAAGGAAAAGGGAAGTTAGAAGAAACAGTAAAAGAAGAGAGGAAATCAGAAGAGAAAGAAGAGGAAAAGAAGTCAGCAGAAAAGGCAGAAGAAGAGGAAGAAGGAACACAGGAAGAGGAATTAAAAGAGGAGAGAAAAGAAGAAACAGAAAAGGAAAGCACTGCAGAGAAAGAAGAATCAGAAAAGAAAGAAGAGCCGGAGAAGTCAGAAAAGGGGAAGAAAGTGGAAGAAGGCAGTGATGCTGAAACTGAGAAGCTAGAAATTAACGATGAGGAAAAGACAACTGAGGATAAGACGGAACAAGAGTCTGAGTTGTTGTCGGCTCAAAGAAGTATGGAAATTATGCTGGGGAGAATAGAAAAGGAACTCATACAGGAGCACAACAAGGAAATTGATGAGGCAATACAGCAGTGTCAAACTATTATTGAACAGAATCAATCACTCATCAAAACCTTGGAGAAAATGAAGGATGTAAACACGAGGAAGTTAGCCACTCTCAAAGTGAAAGGGACACCCTACATCCCCTCCTCAGAAAAGCCAAAGAATGTGAAGCATACTGCTGGCAAGCACAGGACTCATGGAAAGAAGCCTCCACTACACCCTTCTTCTAAAAGGCCAGAGAGTTCTTCTGAAACTGCTCCAGCTCAGAACCTGAGGAGTTCTAAGAGACTTAGAACTGGGTCTAAGCTTCTCTGAGCTGTTTTCTATATGTTGTGAACAGTTTATTTTTTTTCTTTGCTTTATCTTTGTAGGATTATATTTGTGGAACTGTTTATTTTCTCTTAATTTTTGCTGTGATTTTGTCTAACCCTTTTATATGATGACAAAAAGGGGGAGAACATGTATTTTGGTGATGTTTTGAACACTATTGGTACGTACTTGGCAACTAAAGTACTTATATAGTGGTTATCTGTGTGCTAATATTTTATAATCTGTATGTTTATCGTTTTCTATATGGTCTATGTTGGTGAGCTACATGATAAGCTATGTGATTTTAGAACTTACTTAGATTCTTATTCTAACGACTGTTTTGAAGATTGAATATAAGATCTTTTGTTCTATTTCTAAACATCAGCTTTTATTCTTTTGCTCTGACCATATGTTCTGTTTATTAGAACTTAGAACATCTTGTCTATCTTTATTAGTTCTAATATTTATATACATATGCTCTGATTATTAGAACTTAGAATATCTTGCCTATGTTTTGCTAGTTCTAAAATCAGTTTCTAAAAAGGCCTCCCTAGTTCTAATTTTTTTTTTCAAAATAGTTTTATTGCATCTATTCAGAGGGAGCAAAATACATGTTCTAATTTGCTTCATAAATAACAATCTTTTGGCATGATTAGAACTTCTATGCATAAAATTCAGGGGGAGCACATGTTTTTATGTTTGCTAAATTTATTGGTTTTGTCATCATCAAAAAGGGGGAGATTGTTGGCTCAAGGGTCAATTTCTAAATCTCGGATTTTGATGATTAATACAAAATAAATAAATTTAAAATTATGTTATGTGTGCTAATTTTATTTTATGCAGAATTTCTTTGGAAAGAAATCATACAAGGCAAGTCCTACTTTGGGTGTGAAGATTTCGAAGATCCTAGTAAGCTAGGTATTTAGGATATTTTGTAGGATAGAGAGAAAATCCATATATGAGCACAAAAATCTATTTCTCTCAAAAATATTTTTCGAAAAATTAGTTTTCTTCGAATAATTTATTTTCAAAAATATTCCTTTAAATCGAAAAGATTTATTTTCCTAAAACTAAAGAGATTTCTTCTCTTAATGTTTTTGGTAATACAAATCACTCTCTTTTCGGAAATATATTTTGAAAGATCTAATATACTTAAATTTATTTTCTTACCTTAAAAACGAAGGAGAATCTCTTTCGATTTTAGTAAGAGCATTCTTCCGCAATAATATCTTTCCAAAATAAACGCTGTCGAAAATCTTTTCTAAAGGAAAGTGAAAATCGGGTTTTATTCTCTTACCAAAAAGGATAAAATAAATTTTTTTTTTGGTAACAAAGATTTTCATATCTTCTAAATAAGGAAAGAAGATATTCTGATTTCAATCTCTTTCCAAAGGCGACAGCTTCTTAGTTTCCTATATAAAGGAACGTTCACGTCTTAAACTTTTGGTGAAATAAGAGTTTTTGTTTTAAGAGCACTCTCTCATTGAACGAATCTTTATCTCTCAAAACTTACTCTCTACCCCCCATTTTCTTTTCATCTCTTCACTTAACGTTTTCAATATTTAAAGTGAAAAGAATTTTTATAATTACTTTTGAAAAACAATTCTGTGTTCTAATCGATCTTCTAATCTGATAAAATTGTTTTTCCTGTGCTTATATGGGCATTTCTTTCTGTCTATTTAGATTGTGTAATCTATAGTAGACAGGCTCTTTATTTGTTAAACTTTTGTGTGTAATAGCTTAGGTTAGAAGCTATTGAGATAGAGGTTATCAAGCGACCTTCTCCATGTGTGGGATGTTAATGTCTTGAATCGAGTTTTCTATACTCTGCCAAAAACAGAAAGGGTTGAGGTTAACTAGAACCTTTGGAAAATCTAGTGGGACAAAAGGGTAGATCTAGGTTTTTGATCTATTGCCTTGTACTGTTGGTTTGTCTCTTACCCTTTAAAAGAGATAACTTAGTTGAGGATCTCAAGGTGCGTCTTGGGGAGTGGATGTAGGCGAGTTAGTGCTGAACCACTATAATTCTCGGTGTTGATCTCTTTATTTTTTGAAGTTTGATTGATACTTTTTTTTTACACTCTTGTTTAATTGTTAGAAACGCTAAAATTGTTAATTATTCAGATGTTCTAAAACGGCAATAAGTCTTATCTATTCTGAACATTAGAACTCTGGTATTCTAATAAAGTGAATATACAATGTTCTAACTGTTGTTCTATTCCCAGTATTATTCACTGATTGGGTTTCTGATTTATTTTCTAAACTTTATGAGGATGTTCTAATCCTGATAACTTTCCATCATAAAGTTATTTCTGATAATTGATTAAGGCTCTGTGAAGAAGTTCTGAATTTAATAACTGTCTTTCACATAGCTTTATATAGTTTTTCAAACTTTATGAGGAAGTTCTAATATCGATAACTTTCCTTCATAAAGAAGCTCTGATAGTGTATAAGTCAGTGTAAAGCTGTTCTAATCAATAGCTGCACTTTGCACAGACTTTCTATCTTTTGCAATTAGAACATTGTGAGGTGATTCTAATCCATATTCTATTCTCACAAAGTTCTGTGTGTTTTTCGCTGCACTCAGAATTCTAATTTTTGTTTAGAATTTCTAAAATTTATTTCAGTTTTTAGAAAACCCAATTCACCCCCCTCTTGGGTTGTGCCATACATTTTCGGGACCCACAAGAGGGAGAATGGAAAAAGTTCCATATGCTTCTGCAATAGGATCCATGATGTATATGATGCTTTTAACTAGATCATATGTATCTTATGCATTAAGCATAATGAGTAGATATCAATCTAATTTAGGTGAATGTCACTAGACTACAGTTAAAGTCATCCTTAAGTATTTGAAAGGAACTAAGGATGCTTTTTTGGTTTATGGGGGGACTAATGAACTAAAAGTTCATAGACATACTGATGTCAGTTTCCAGTCAGATATTGATGATAGTAAATCACAATGTGAATATATTTTTACTCTAAGTAGTGGAGCAATGAGTTGGAGAAACCATCGCAAATTCTACAACTGAATGTAGTATGTGGACATAGTGTTTTCAGGTATTAAATATTTTATTTATTAATAAAAAGACATTTATTTATCTTTAATATTCAACTAAATGAATCACAAATAAAGATGAAGTCCACAAGACTATATTGCTTTAGAAAGAAAATTGTATTGTGTTTATAATTATGAGTTCTTTTTAACATCAAAGCAATGTCCCTAAATATTTATAGTCAATACTCTCCTTATTATTAAACGATTATTAGAGTTGTTGAGACTGATACACGTTATGTTCTTTCCTTTATAAAAGAAGCAGTTGGTCCCATAAGTTGAGATATATATATATATATATATATATATATATATATATATATATATATATATATATATATATATATATATATATATAATATCTAGAATTAATATAGGTGATTGTTATATAAATAAGTTCACTGAATTGACCAATATGAGAATTTCATATAGAGGGTTACCTATGTCTATGGAGTACTCAAGGTGATGGTCGTGTAAATGGTCATTTAACTTGAAATCACTAAGCTATCTTGTATAGGGATTGCTACATTTTGATTCTTCTTTCATGCTACTCTTTTTATGGGTAGTAAGGAAGAATTGGATACAATAGGAACCATATGAAGATACTTGTGTGATTGAGATAGGATTCATCATCCTAGGTAAATTAGGGAAAATGTGCTACTTGTTCTCTGCTAATATCAAGTCTGAAATCCTTGCACAAGTAGAATGAATATAGCAAACTGGATTTGGACTTTCATTCAAGAGATCAAATAGCTATCATTGAGAGTAACATGATTTAATATAGCAAATACACTCCATTTTTAAATTATTAAATCAGAACATTATTGATGAAGGATATTAATTACACTTAGAAACCATGCGCTGTAAGGTTAAGTCGAACCACTATTGACTTTTCAAATATTTGGGTAGTCTTAGTATGTTGCCAGAAAATGCTCTTAACTTTCAAATATAAATTAACTAGTGAATCATATTTATCGCCAATATATTTGGAACCTAATGGGTCACATACATATGAATTGACATGAGAAAGTAAAAATGAGAAGATGGATCAAGCATGACTTGATTATAAATAAGTTTTGGGACATTAAGTACAAAGTTGTAATTTACAAGGACTACAATTTTACCTAAAAATATTAAGTGAAGACTTATTTGATATATGTCTAAAACTTATTGGGTTTAAAATTTTAGATTACTTAAACCTAGTATTTTAATTACAATTTGTTCATTTAAATAGTTAAATAAAAAATATAATTATATTATATTATAAACCTAGTGTTTTAATTATAATTTTTTTATTTTAATAGTTAAATAAATAAAATTAATTATATTATAAGCTTACATTCCAATTATAATTTGTTTATTTAAATAGTTAAACAAATAAATATAATAATTATATTTAACTTAGGGTTTTAATATAAAAGGATTATGAATGGAGTCTAAAAGAGATAGCAATGAAAAAGACACAAAACGTAAAAACAGAAGTAGCACTCAAAAAATAGGTTCTACTACTTCATTCTCTAAAAGGTTTAGAGTTTTCAATTGTGAGTTCGTGTGAATAATGTTAGAGACCATATAATTTGACGGTGTGTAGTTTGTGATAACCTAATTGCGATAACAATTTTTTACATATCCTTAAAGGTTTGACACCAAGGTAATTCTTAATCTGTTAATGCATTGTCTTATTCATTTAAATGTGACTCATGTTGGTATAAAATTGATTTTTTAATTTTATTTTCGTTGCATTTTTCATTCAAATAAAACCAACAAAATATTGTAGATGATGATAAGAAAAATCCTACGTCAAAAGACATTAAAAATGTTTAATTTCAAAATAATTATACATATTAAATACTTAACACTATAACTTTACAATTAGATAGATTAGAAACTCAAACTCTAGTATCTTATATTCCTCCTACACCAAGACCTTTACTAATTACTAAATCAAAAATTGCAATATCTTTTTTGAAAAGAGAAATTTAAATATTTTGTCACGCCTAACTCTAATAACTAGAGGAATTGTCCGCTTTGGATCAAGTTGAATCCCCAATACAAGATTGGTAAGATCCGCACGGTTTTGTCCCACAGATGAAATGGGAAACTTCCCAAGAGGTCACCCATCCTAGGATCTCTGTTAAGCGAGCACGCTTAACCCTGGAGTTCTTCCAACTCTCCAGCCATTCCACCAAAAGGCGCCTCTAATGATTAGTTTCCCCTTTTTTGATATATGATTCGATTCATTCCTGTGTCCCGCATTCGACTACCCTAGCTAGCCTGCCATCCTAGAAGCTAGCCAGGAGCTTCGCTCTACCCGCCCTCTTAGGATCGCTTTGCTGGGTCGAAATGTCACAATTTCAACCCTATGAAATACTTGTAGAACAAGCGGTTAAGTTAGATAAAACAGAAGCTATATTAGAGAAGATACAAAATAGGTTAAATCATTTAAGTATTTCCTCCTCTTCTAATATTAAGGTATTAAGTAAAGATGAAAAATTTCAAGAAAAAGAATGAGATACTGATATATTAGTCATGCCCTGTAGCCAATTTGATTGATTATATTTTGGATGTAATATTTCACGTAATAAATATTTATTATTGTCACCACCCAAAACCGTAGACTGGCACTAGGGCCCAGGTAAGATTAAGTCCCCTGAGCCCGTAGTAAGCCTAACTCACTTTAATCCATTTCTTTTAAAACCAATTTTAGGAATAATAAGCTCATAATACGACGATATTAAATCATACAATTGAACCATATTTCTGGCCCAACTTCCATTTTTCAAATAATTCATAGCTCGGGCCTGTATTTCATATACCATTTACGTCGTCTACAATATGGGCAAATTGGGCCAATCATACTGTTAGAGAGTCTATTAGAAAATCCATAAATTTATTGAACAACACACAAACAACTTTTACATAATAATTTGTATTACATAACTCCCTAAGTTGCGAAGCTCAATATATAGTGTGAGTGCACTTTACACTCGTTATCTTATTTTCTTAACATTACTCATAATTTGAAATTACTATTATAACTCTGCAGAGAAAGAAATAGAGCTTATTTGAACCTGCATAGTGTCTACCTCCTGGAAAAATTTAAGGAAGGAGGGGTGAGTTTTACAAACTCAATGAATAATAACAAATAATACATAACCCAAACAGTCACATAAAATGTTTTCAACTTATGTAGTGAGCATTCTTTCAACCAAGCGCATGACACATCGTTAACAACCGTAACTGATGTCACTTTCAAACAATCACATCAAATAGATATTAATCAGTGGCATCATTATTTTCTCATTTCACAAGTAACTTGATAATCATATTTCACGATAAAGGAGCCCATCCCTTTATCCGGGCACGAGGAGTCCATCCCCCATTACGAACCGAGGAGCTCATCCCTCAAATATGAGCCGAGGAGTCGATCTCTCATACATGGCCAACTGGTCTATTCCTCACTTGACCAGTGCTCTCATTATTTTTTCATTACCATCAGGAAGCCACTCTGTGTTTTGTGTCATGACTTATTCCATTCCAATTCCAAAGGTAAACAAAGCACAATATAGCCACGTCTCAAGTAATCCAATCAACTCATATAATATAGTAATTTGCATAGGAGATCAATAAGCACATATAAGTGTAATTATGGAATGTATATAAATATATGATTCTCATATGCTTGTAATAATATAATTTACACGATGATCATAATGTAAATAATGTTACTTTCATAATATGGTATTAAAATAATGAAGACTGAGTATCATTTGTACATATATATTTATAAGATGCAAAATGGTTGATGCCTGTATGCAAATGATGGTATGCATCATTTGTTATTATTCACAGTGATAAAAGAAGAAGCAAGCCTTCATTTGGATTTTGACTAGAAGGAGTGGTAGACAAACTCGAACAATTAATTAAAAGTCAAATTTCGGATTCAAGTTCTCAAACTTTTGCTTTCCGAGGGTTTCGCGGGAGACTCGTCAGCCGGTCGTTGGACCGCTGCTGTCTACGGTGGCTGAAAAGTCGCGACTGCTCGAAATCGAACGCTCTTCACATCATTTGGCTTAGATTTCACCAAGAAGTTCGTTTTTAGCGTCGATTAGGTGAGATCAATCCTCCAACTGCCCAGAACGAGCTCGACAGAAACCTAGATTCATCGCTAACACCATAATCGATTCGCGGAAAAAGAATCGCTACCTGCATGAGTTGCAACGCTCGCCGAAGTCGCGAGCGAGGAGAGAACGCGATGTCGAGCATTGACTTAAGGCTAGCTGCATCAATTGCGAGAAGCGACGATCAGAGGCAGAGATCGTTCGCCTGCCTGCTGTGTTCACCAGAAATGAAGTCTGAGAAGATGAGCGGTGGTGGTAGCGCAATAAGGCTTTTTAGGCCTGTCTCAGGCGGTCGGTAACCAGGAGAGAGAGAGAGAGAGAGAGAGAGAGAGAGTTGAGCAGCGCTAGAATAAAGGAGAAGAAGAGAAAGGAAAGAAAAAGATGCTTCTAGGGTTCTCTAGGGTAATCCTGTTCGATTTAAACTGATTTGGTCCAACTCAGCGATTTTGTCTGCTTTTCATCTGATTTATAGATTTTCTTTTGGTTTAAAGGTTTTAAACTGATTTATGGTCTTGATTTAGCAATAAATGAATATTTTCCTTTAAATTTTTTTATATAACCTCATTGGTTGGCATTAAAAATAAATTTTTAAATGAAAAATCTATGCAATTTTATTTTTGGGGTATTTCAATTATTTATAAAAGGCATTTATTTATCTTTTATGTTCTATGAAATGAATCTTGGTAAAAGATAAAGTCCATGAGATAATATTGCTTTGCAAAATAAATTATAATGTAGTTATAATTATGAGTTTTATTTTGTATTAAATCAATGTCTCTAAATATTCCTGGTTAATATTCTCCTTGTTATTGGATGATGATTAGAGTGATTGAGACTGGTACATACTTGGAAGCAATTGTTTTCATAAGCCGACATATATGTGATAACTAGAAAACATTATTTACAAAAACAACATTATTTACAGTATGATCTATCATATAAATTATAAAATTATAAGCATGTAAGAATTGTATAGTTATTTAAATTCCATAATTATACTCATATGTGTTTATTGATCTCCTATGCAATTTACCATATTATATGAGTTGATTGGATTTCTTGTGATATGGCTATACTGTGGTTTATTTATGTGTGAAATTGGAATGAAATGGATGTTATTGCAAAACCACATGGTGGTCTCCTTTTGGTAATGGAAAAGAAAGAGAGAATGAAAAAAAAAAAATGTGAGGACTGGTCAAGTGAAAAATAGACCAGTTGGCCATATGGGGGGATCGGCTCCTCGGCTCATATTTAGGGGATAAGCTCCTCGATCCGTAATGGGGATGGACTCCCCATGCCCCGATAGAGGGATGGGCTCCTCTATCATGAAATATGATTATCAGATTATTTGTGAAATGAGAAAGTAATAATACCACTAAACAATCTCTACTTGATGTAATTATTTCAATTTGATTTCGTTGTGGTTGTTGATGATGAGTCATGTGCTTGCTTGAATAAATGCTCACTATATAAAGTTGAAAAGCATTTTGCATGACTGTTTAGGCTATACATTATTTATTATTATTCACTGAGTTTGTGAAACTCACCTCCTTCCTTAAATTTTTTCCATGAGGTAGACATTGTGCTAGTTTAAATAAGCTCTGCTTCTTTCTCCATAGAGTTAAAGTAGAAATTTCCAGTTTTTGATAGTATTTGAGTATACAGTATTGTGTATATGAATGTATTCATCTATCACTACAAAAAAAATGCGTTTTTGCGAAAGATAATTGCGACCGACCTAAATCGGTCGCAATCTTACGAAGATATTGCGACCAATTGCGATGATTGTGAGAGTGAATGTCTTCCGACCGATTTGCGACCAAATGGCGATAGACTTTGCGACGGATTTGTGACTGATATTGAATCTGTCACTAATTGTAGCGCTAATAATTCCCGCCAGTTTGGTTTCCATTTTGCGACATCCTTAAAACGGATTTGCGACAATCTAGTTGTCCATCGCAAAATTGCGCGCTACAAATTCAGCGCCAAATTTACTTTTCCGTCTGTAAAGGATTAGCAATCGATTTGCGACTGACCATTTGCAACTAACTGTTATGGTCGCAAATCGGTTGCAATTTTGCTCCACATTAAAACGACATCGTAGAACTAAAAATTGCGATCAATTTTTAAATAATTTATGACCGATTGGTCAGTCGCAAAATTTAGGGCTTTATTACGCGACAACCTCCTTCTTCTTTCTTCTTCTTTTTTCTTCCTCTTCTTTCTTCTCCTCGCCCGTTTGCAGCGCCGTTCCCAGCCATTTGCGGCCTCCTTCTTCGCTCTATTGCAGCGCCGATCGCCAGAGAATCCCTTCTCCTCTTCATTCGCGGTTGTCAGGTCAGGTACGAGTTGTTCTCTTTTTTTTTTTCGTTTTCGTTTTTTTTTTGGGAATTTCATTTTTTTTTGTTGTTCTTGTAGTTGCATGACAAAAAATCAATTGTTATTTAGTGGTTTTAGTTATTTCAATTTTTGTCCCATATTTGAAAACTAGAATACTCGATTTTGCATAAATTTGGTGTGATCGAGTTTGAAATATACTGTGAAGTCTCAAATTCAACTTTCCAATTTATGAATGTTATAAATGATACGGTAAATTAAAGGAAAATAACAAAAGTCTAAGTTTAAAATGGATTTTAAAAAAAAAAACAAAACATAAAACAGTAGTTCAACTATAAGAAATTTGCATTGTATTTTTATTTTCATTTTTGTTTTTGAGAATAAGTAATGAGTTTGATTAAAACTAGAAAAGAAGTGTTACTATTGCTGTGATGATGCGCAAGAACGGCCTTAGATTAATAGACTAGGATTCAAGAAGAAACTAAGAACATTACTCACGCATTGATGCTGGTAAAAATTTATATAATAAATTAATTAAAAGAAAAAAAGATGAAGTACCAATAAATAAAGTTTTGGTTATATATTCTACTCCTATTATTCCTAGAAACACATGGATTAAATCTGAATTCCCATTCTATGATACATACATATTTTAAAAGAGGAATAAAAATTATATTCTATATTTTTTTTCTATTCCATTCTTTGCTTACAGCTTGTTTGGTTGGGTGTAAAATAGTAGGCAAGAGTGTGAAATAACAAGTGAAAATTTCTTGAGTTTTGCAAAATACCTATTTAGAAAGAAAGTGAAATTATGAGTGGATATAAAATATTCTTTATTTTACTTTCTCCAATTTACTCTCTGGAAGGAAAATAAAACAAGGATGCAAATAAAGTAAAATAAAAATTTATTTTACTCTCTTTCTTATTTTTTTTTCTCTAGTCCGAACAAAAGTGTGAAATAAGATAGTAACATTTTACTCCGTCATTATACATCCCCTCTCTCTATCCAAACAAAGCATTAATGTCATATTCCATTTCCACAGTATCAAGAATAATTTATAACCCAAATGTGAAAGGCTAAGGAGTGGCAATCACTTTAAAGGCACTAGATAAGCACTCATCCTTTGAGTAATTTAGCTAGCAAAGGGTTAACTGACACTTGTAGCATCCACATCTACTCAACTTTGAATCTCAATTCATGCTAATTAATGCTTATAATAATTTGGTTTTTACTTCCCTTAGACATTTAAATTTCAAATTTTCTACTTTTAATTTTCCCAATTGATAAAAAATTCAACATTTTTAATTTTATTAATTATTTTGGTTTTACTCCCTTTGTTTCATTAAATTTGACAGTCTTCGACAATTTTTTTTTTGTTAAATACTTAAATTTGAGAGTGTCATTTAAAGGAAATGTGTTAAATTTAATTAAATGGAAGGCTGAACTTAACACTATATTGTAGTTATCATGTCTAATTTATGAAGTATGGTGACTTCAGTTGTGATGTACAAAGAAAACCTACATAATAAACAAGATTGTGAGATTGAAAATAGTTAGTAATAACATATTTATGTCCTTCATTATGGAATGTAATATATTGTAACATTACGATAGAACTACGTTTAATTACATTACGTTATGATTCTCATCAAATAAAAACTTAGAGAATAAGTAAAGTCTTATTAATTATATAAAACCAATTAATTTTTAATTATTGGTTGTTAATTAAATTTCAATATGAAATAGTAAGATTACCTTAGATTGGTGTAATAAAACTGCATCTCTTCTCTTGACAAACCATATATACACCCTTGACAATATATAAAATAAGTGCATAAATAGATAAATCAATATATGTGCATATATACACCCTTGACAATATATGTGCATATAACTAAAACAAACCATAAATTAATATTTATTCGTTTTTTTGTAATTATGAAATAATGCATTTTATTTGTTGTTATTCTTTTTTTTTTTTTTTTTGTTATGAAATGAATGATGCGTTTGCGCTGGTGGCCTAGTAGTGGCCATTTTGCCTTTAGAGAATATTGGTATGATATAGAAGTGTTTACTGAAGTGTGTTTTGTTTTGAGATTTGATTGTGTTATGCCGAAGTGCTACCGAATTTTTTTTAAAAAAATTGAATATGCGGAATCGTACACTTACTGATATTATATATATATATATATATATATATATATATATATATATATATTAGTGAGTTTACATTTATATATAGTTACCCTTATTATAGAAATAACCTTAGTAAGTTAGAAATGTAAATGGAACGTTACATTTGGCATGTTTTAGACTAATGCAATTACATATAATTTGCCCTTTATAAACACAGTGTTAATTAGGTAAAAAAAATGCGGACTAATCGAGATTGGATGTACTGGAGGTACGAGATCAATGGGATATTAAGACAAGAGTTCTTGCAAGGATTGAAGGCGTTTATACAGTTTGCAGTTGGTAATCCTAGTTGTATGGATGGTAATAAGTTGAGGTGTTCATGTAATCACAAGAAGTGTTGAAATAGAGCCTTTTTAGATATCGATACAATTAAACTTCATTTATGCAAAAATGGTTCGTGGAAAATTATTACGAATGGATACATCATGGTGAACCTTGAGTTTCCAGTGGGTCAGGCCACTCTATTCCGATAAGTTTAGAAGGTTAGCCTTATCAATATCAGTATGGTAATCAATGCAATGATATGGTAATCGATGCGAGTAGAGTAGAATGTCATTAGGATAATATGGAGGAATCACCAAACTATGCAGCACAATAATTGTTTGACATGCTAAGTGCAGCTAACAGTGAACTGTGGCCTGGATGCAAGAATCATTCAGTTCTATCTGTTGTGGCACAATTACTGCACATGAAAGCGGAGCACCATTTTTTAGAAAGGTGTTATGATGATTTTGTGCAGTGAGCAAAAGAAATGTTGCCTGAAGGCCATTCAATGGTTGATAATTTTTACCGGACAAAAAAATTAGTTTGGGGATTAGGACTACCCGTGGAAAAGATTGATTGTTGTCGTAATAATTATATAATATACTGGGGCCTTGACTCCGAATTGAGAGAATGCAAGTTTTGTAATATTCGAAGATATCAACGGCAAGGTCAAGGGACTGGTAGAGTACAAAGAGAGAAGGCTTTCAAGAAGATGTATTATTTCCCTCTTATTCCTCGCCTTCAAAGGTTATATGCATCTAAGGCGACAGCTGAACACATGAGATGGCATGCTTTGCATGAATATGAGGGTGGTATAATGACTCATCCGTCAGACTCTGAAGCCTGGAAACATTTTGATATCATCCTGTGTTTACTGCTGATATGAGAAACGTGAGATTGGGGCTTTGTACTGATGGGTTTCAACCGTTTGGCCAATCAGGACAACAATATTCATCATGGCTTGTCATTGTAACACCATATAATCTATAATCGTCAATGTGTATGAAAGATGAATACATGTTTTTGTGTGTTATTGTACCTGGCCCTACTAATCCGAAACACAAAATTGATGTGTTTCTACAACCTTTGATTGCCAAACTTAATTATTTATGGGAATATGGGGTTGAAACGTTCGATATTTCGACCAATCAGAATTTCATAATGCGAGCTACTTTGCTTTGGACCATCAGTGATTTTCCAGCATTTGGAATGTTATCTGGGTGGAGTACGGCAACAAATTGGCTTGTCCTCATTGTATGGAAAACACTAATGCATTTACACTAAAAATGGAGGTAAACAATGTTGGTTTAATTGTCATCGCAAATTCTTAGCAGAATCTCACCCTTGGAGGAGAAATCGATAATGCTTTAGAAAGAACACGACTATTGCTGATCCCCCTCCGCCTATGAAGACTGGAGTTGAAATATTACAAAAAATTGAATATCTGGGGCTTATGAAAGTTACAGAGTTAGGTGCAGAAGAGGTAAATGGAAGAATTGGCAGGAATAGCGGGTGGAAAAAATGAAGCATCTTCTGGGATTTGCCATACTGGAATTCACTTCTTATCCGTCATAACCTTGATGTGATGCATATAGAAAAAAATGTGTTTGAAAATCTATTCAACATTGTCATGAACATTGAGGGGAAAACCAAAGATAATGCAAAAGCGAGAGCAGACATGAAGGAAATTTGTCGTCGACCAGAACTCGAGCAATCTGTACTTACTGATAAGTTTCCAAAGGCATATTATTCTTTAGATAAACCCCAAAGGTAATTATTGTGTGAATGGGTCCAATCATTAAGGTTTCTAGATGGATACTGTTCAAATATGGGTAGATGTGTGGACATGAGGAAGTACAGATTATTTGACATGAAAAGCCATGACTGTCATGTTTTCATGCAAAGATTGATCCCTGTGGCATTCTAGGAATTATTGCCAGGGAAAATTTGGGAAGCAATGACAGAATTGAGTCTCTTTTTCAAGGAATTGATGATGACTGTTATTCGATGCGATGATATGAACCAATTAGCGCGAGAAATCCCAGTAGTGATATGCAAATTGGAGTGAATTTTTCCACCTGACTTCTTTGATTCTATGGAGCATCTGCCGGTTCATTTGCCCTATGAATGTTGTATAGTAAGATCGGTACAACATAGATGAATGTATCCATTTCAGAGGTGAATCACTAACATCTCATTCTAATCATTACATATTTTATTTCAACTCATATTTATATATTGGCTTTGTACAATTACAGACACCTGCAGAAAATTAAAAAGAATGTGCGCAATAAGGCAAAGGTCGAGGGATGATGAAAGCGAAACTTATGTTGACGTAGGAGCATCGGATGATGAAGAGGAAGAAGATCAAATCATCATGGGTACCTCAGAAGATGAATATCAAGAAGAGGAAGAAGAAGAAGAGGAGGAGGAAGCAAATGATGATGAAAACACTTAATGCTTAGAACAATTTTAATGTTATAAATTGATAGATGTCTATCTAATATTATTAAGGGAAATTTATTATTTAGTCCCTCAGGTTTTATAAAATTAACCAATTAATCCAAGGTTTTGCCAAAATATCTAGCTAGTCCCTCAGGTTTAACTCCGTCTAATTAAAAGGTCCTTCCGTCCGAAAAGTTGATTTTTTTCCATTAATTATAGACTAAAAGACTAAAACACCCCTCCCTAGCTGACGTGGACCATAAGGGAAAATTATTATCTAGTCCCTCAGGTTTTACATAATTATCTAACTAATCCCAAGTTTTGCGCAAATATCTAACTAGTCCCTCAGGTTTAACTCCGTCTAATTGAAAGGCCCTTCCGTCCGAAAAGTTAGTTTTTTTTCCGTTAATTGAAGACTAAAAGACTAAAACACCTCTCCCTAGCTGACGTGGACCAGTATGAAGCGATAAGGGAGGGAATTGTATGAACTAAAAGACTAAATAATAATTTTTCCTATAATTTTATGCACATGTAGAATTGTATAGACTAAGCTTAATTACACGAGTAGGAAAATTAGCTTCGCTAAATTTAAAAATGAAAATTGAAGAGTTTCATATAAAGTCGATGGAGACATAATCATTTTTCTCTCTTAAATGTACGGTTTAGTTTTAGATTATGAATATTTGCAAATCGAAAACCATTAAATATAATTATGTCTCTAAAATATTACTATCTTGATTCTATAATATTCGTCACATTTAGAATTTCATGTCTTTTAAAAAAATTATTCACTTTGTATAAATTATAATAAATTATTGAATAAATTTTGACAATATTACTCTTAATTTAATATTAATCTCTAAGAAAATCATTAAATTGAAGTAATAATTATTAATCATACACAAAGGATAAATATGAAAAAAATATTTATTACTCCTTAAAACCGCAAATATAACATGTATTTTAGACTAAATTAGACAAATATTTTAGAACAAACTATTTTCTCAAATCTGACAAGTATTATGGAACAAAAACAGTATTAAAAAAAAAGATAAAAAAATTAATTTGATGTTCTAATTAAATATTATTAAATTTAAGTGAATCATGAAAGTAAATACCTCTTCAAAAAAGTAAATACCTCATTTTTCTTTCTACCCCAAATTATCATCATAGTTTCTTTTTAAAAAAAAAGTAATAAACATAATTTTCTATTTTATTCATATTTAATATGCAAATTTTATCAAGAAACATTACTATTATCATTGATAAAATCTAAAAAAAAAAAAACAACAAAGTATTCCATCTATTCATAAATACTTTTAATGTTTTTATGGTAATTAAGTAAGTAAATTTATTCTTATAAATTATAACAAAATATTAATTAATTTTATTACGTAACCTTAAGTAAGAGAGGAGATGTTATATGAATTTGGAAAATTATAAAAATAATTATTAAATTTAATATAAATAAGGATAAAATTGAAAAAAAAATTAATTACTCATTAATATTCTAAAAAAAAGATATTTGCGGAGAAAACACCGGCTCTAAAATAATAGTTATTTATAGATAAAAAAAGTAATTATTATTGCCACTAATATTATTATAATTTCATAACTTTGAATATGAATATTAATATTTAATGCAATGTTATCTGTGCAAAAGATAAACTACGTATATCATTATGGCATGGAAGGAACAAAAGGGAAACAAACTAGGTATATCATTATCGCTTCATACTAGTCCACGTCAGCTAGGGAGGGGTGTTTTAGTCTTTTAGTCTTCAATTAACGAAAAAAAACTAATTTTTCGGACGGAAGGACCTTTCAATTAGACGGAGTTAAACCTGAGGGACTAGTTAGATATTTGCGCAAAACTTGGGATTAGGTAGATAATTATGTAAAACCTGAGGGACTAGATAATAATTTTCCCTTATGGTCTACGTCAGCTAGGGAGGGGTGTTTTAGTCTTTTAGTCTATAATTAACGGAAAAAAACCAACTTTTCGGACGGAAGGACCTTTTAATTAGACGGAGTTAAACCTGAGGGACTAGCTAGATATTTTGGCAAAACCTTAGATTAGTTGGTTAATTTTGTAAAACCTGAGGGACTAAATAATAAATTACCCTATTATTAATGAAGAATTTTAATGTTATTCATTTTCTTTATACATATTTACCACATGTTCTACAATTCATATAATTGTATACATACATATCTAGATTCTAATATCTGCAGTACAGATGGCTAGAGGTAGGGTGTTTGATTCAGAAGCATCCGGTAGTGGTTCGCGTGGAGGTCGTGGCCGAGGATGCAGTACACGTGGACGAGGAGGGACTATCCCTTTGCTCAGCCTCTGCTCAGCCTCCTGTGCCGCCATCACTTCCTTCTGTTCCTTCCTCTTCTACCCCACTTTCTGGACCAGTAGAGTCTTCACCAGCTTCACAGTCACCTACTGCACCAGGTAATCATAAATGTCATTACTATATTTCAGTTAGATATTAATTATTTATCTGCATTTATAGCATTTGTCACTTCTTTTGCAGCTTCATCAGAGCCACGTAATAGGCTCAGTTTGGTAGCGGGACAGTAAGTACTTATTTACTTTTTCCTCTATACTTGCTTTTGTTCAGATTTTGATGCTTTCGTCTACTTATATTTCACTTGTGTTTTTTTTCTCAGCATATATCCATCCTCTCGAGCATCAAGGCAAATTATTAGGATAATCAAGCTACACCTCGATAAAGATGGATACGCATGGGATGTTGTACCACAAGAGGCGAGAGACTTTTATTGGGAAGAGTTTCAGGTACGCTTTGGTTTAAGTTATATCATCATTCAATGTTTACAATTAATCAAGATACCTCTTCTTATTGAAATTTTATTTTTTATTTTTGCAGAAGCATTTCGTATGGCAAGAGGCAATTACAGCTATGCTAAAAGTGGCCTGGGAGAAATTATGCGCTGACTGATATGCTGACTTCACCTATAGGATGCGAAAAAGTGGTAAGAAGCAGTATTGCGTGTCTCAAGAGATATGGGAGAGCTGGCAAAAGGCTTGGGAGGATCCTGCATTCAAGAGAAAGCGGGAGATATTTGCACAAAACAAGCGCAGTGAGACTGGCAGTGATGGAGCAGGACCTTCTCGACACACAGGCGGATCACTATCTGCTATAGAGACATCTCGATTATTAGTGAGTCAACTAGTCATAGTACATGAAACTGATGTTTAAATGAAATGACACTATATTAATATATCATGCATAAAAATTCATTACAGGCTGAAAAATATGGTCGTGAGCCCACACCAATGGAGGTGTTTACATACACTCACACGCAGAGCCACGATGGAAATACGTTTGTCGACAGACGTGCGGTGGACGTCAATGTAAGTAACAATGAAGAATATTTACATTTACCTTTTAGTCGTTGCTTACGTGTATAAAGTTCAATGTAATAAAGCTTGCAACTGCATTGATTAATTAATTTATTGTTTTTAGGAGAACTATACTATAGCTTGCAAGCGTCTTGTTTCTTCTCAGGCTAAATTTGAAACTGAGTCAAGAATTGATGAGCTAGCACTTTATCTGGAGGCTGTAAGGGGCGAGAAGAAGAGGAAAGTATATGGCATTGGGTCTCAGGCATCACAGTTTTACTGCAGCTCAGCATCTAACGCTTCTGCAGCCAGCTCAAGATCACAGCCCGAGCACAGTGCCGAGGAGTTTACTGCATTACGGGCTCGTGTTGATGAGCAGGAGAGATAGCTTACAGAACTTAGAGCGTATGTCATGCGGCTGTCCGGTCAGCACGATGCTGGTACTTATTCCTCTGATCCTGCGCCTGCTACATATCGAAATGTTTCGACATCTCAACAGCAGCCACTATCGTCTCCTGATCCCGATACTGTAGACGATACCTTGGTCACTCTTGCTGAGACTACAACACATCCAGCAGGTACTCCTCCCGGCGATTCAACATTGGATCGTGCAGATGACCAACTTCGTAGATTTGATTTTGGACCTTTTTAGCTTTTTGTGGTTTTTTCAAATTTTGTACAATACATTACATTAACAATTACATTTTTATATTGCTATTGAATTGCGTTTGTGATATATATATATATATATATATATATATATATATATATATATATATATATATATATATGCCGATTTTCACAGGTGCAAAAAATTATGGTTTTATAATAATATTAAATTTTTTTTGTAATTGTATATTTCGACGGATTTGTGACCGAACTGCAATGAAAAATATAACCATTAAATTTAAAATTGCGATAGATCACTGACCAGCTACTTTCAAAATTTGCGACCAATTTAGGACCACCTTTCATAATTGCGACAGACAAAGTCTGCAACCAATTTGCAACAGCGTTTCAAAAGGAAAACATGACCAACTTTTGCGACCGATTGTATAATTTTGCGACCGAAATATCGGTTACTAATTTGCGACCGATTCACTAAATTGGTCGCAAAATATTTTACGATGAGCACTTTTGTGACAGATGGTTATCAGTCGCAAATCGGTCGCTGATTCTGTTTAACGACTGATTTCTTGTAGTTTGTTGGTCGCAAATTACCAAATTTTTTGTATTGTATATACTGAGCTCTGCAGATAGAGAGTCATGTATTACAATTTACCATGTGAGAATTATTAATGTGTTGTTCAATAAACCTGTGGAATTTTCTAATTGACTCTCTAAAAGTATGGTTGGCTCAATTTGCCCATGTTATGGATGACGTAAATGGTATATGAAATACATGCTCGAGCTATGAATTATTTGAAAAATGGAAGTTGGGCTAGAGATATGATTCGATAGTATGATTTAATATCGTTGTATTATGGGCTTATTGTTCCTAGAATCGGCTTTGAAGAAATGGATTAAAGTAAGTTAGGCTTACTACGGGCCTCGGGGGCCTTAAGCTTACTTGGGCCCTAGTGTTGGTCCGGCCCATGGTTTTGGGTCCTGAAAAATAGCCACATACTTTTGGCTTTAAAATGTCAAGCTATTTTAAAAATGATAACTGTAGAACAACTAAATTTCAAGAAGTAAAGCAATATTAAGCATAATAAGACAGCAAAAGTTCCTAGATTCATGGAGATAATGATTACATAGACGACTTGCACAGTTCAACGTTACTAGGAAATGTCAGAACAAATAGTTAATTTCTTATCAATATCAAATAAACTACCATATGTAATCGAATGAATAGAACCAAAGAATTCATTCATTAAAAGAGGAACATATGAATTGTTACAATGTTAGATAAAACTACAAATTAATGACAGAAACTAGTACTCCAATAAAGGTACATGCCTTATTTTATTACATACACATATGTTGGGTTTCAATATCATAAATACACATTGGAGTAAGATAATTATAACAAAATAGTTATTTCAATAGAGATATGTTTAAATGATTAAAGTAATAAAATTGATTAGAAGAATACATCTTTTGTCGATTCTTCGAAACTTCGTTCTACATGGCTAGGTTGTTGTAAACCACAAGTCGTCCAATTGTCTGGCCTCTAGTAGTATCCACATGAATAGATAATCGAAAAAATTCTAAAACTATTTTAGAAGGTTAAGAGAATATAGAGTATGCATATGATGATGCTAACTATCTTATACTCTATATTTAGTTTTATGGCTATCAGCAACAACCTACTTTAGACTATCTCTTAAACCTTATATATGAAATCCCATGTCATAAATGAATAAATTATATTTATTTGAACATTTTTAAATAAATAAATTATAACTAATATATATATATATATATATATATATATATATATATATATATATATATGCCTATTTATTTATTTAAACAATTTAAATAAATAAATCATAATACATATAGTAATAGGATTTTCAATTTAATTAATTATATTTATTTATTTAACTGTTTAAATAAATAAATTATAATTAAACTATAAGGTTTATTTAATTTAAAATTTTTCTTAATAAATTTTAGTCATAAATCAATTAAGTTAATACTTAATAATTTGGGTAAAATTGTAATTAGATGTAAATTACAATTTTGCCCTTAATATCCCAAAATTTATTTGTAATCAAGTCATACTTGATTCAATTCTCGTTTTTTACTTTCTCATATCTATTCTTATGTGCGTGATCTTCTAGGTTCCAAATACATTAGCAACAAATATAAATTAAATTAATTAATTAATATTTGAAGGTCAAGTACATTGTCTAGCAATATGTCATGATTATCCAAATATTTAGAAAGTCTAAGTGGTTTGACTTTATCTTTCAGTGCATAATTTATCAGTGTTAGCTCAAGAGTCAATTGTATTTTGAGATTTTGATGATCATGCAAAAAAATAAATTTAATATTTTTGTATGTGCTAATATTAATTTATGTAGAATTTTTAAATATGCAAATTGCTATAAAATGCAAGTCCCCACAAATTCAAGATTTTGAAGACCGTGAAGATTATTGAAGATTTCTTTTTAGTGGTTAGTATCTTAGAATATTTTATAGGATAGAGAGAATATTCTTTTATAAGCACAAAAATATTTTTCTTGTCTCTCAAAAGGATTTTCGGAAATTACCTTAATAATAAAAGTCAAAACTTAATCTTTTAAATTTATTTACCTATTTGAAAATAATTTTGGCTTAATTATTTTTGGTAACAAAATATTTGAAAGAGATTTGCATATCTTTTATTATTTTCAAAAATTACCTTAACAATAAAAGTCAAATCTTGATCTTTTTAAATTCACTTACCTATTTGAAAAAGATTTTGGCTTAATTATTTTTGGTAACAAAATATTTGAAAGAGATTTGCATATCTTTGCATTTTCGGATATCATTTTATAAAAAGGAAAGTCATATATTTTCTTTATTCTACTTTCGTAAATGAAAATATTTTTGACTCAAATATTTTTGTCAATAAATATTTAAAGATCTTTTCGTATCTCTTATTTTTTCGAATGTTAAAAAATATTCCTTAAACTCAAGATTTTATGCTTTCTAAACGAGATCTTCATCCCTCTATATAAAACGTTTTCCTCTTATGAAAACGTGGATATTTTATTTTAAGAGTAAGGATCCATTGATCATATGTTTTAAATCTCTCAAAGCCCTCTCTCAAAAACCTCCTTATTTCTTTTCATCTTATTATTTCAAGAAAAATTTTTAAGAGAAAAGAAAATTTAATTACATCATTTTCTGAAGAACAGTTCTAATCTTTAAACCCATTTTCTAAACTTATTTTCTGTTCTTCCTGTGCTTATATTTGTGTTTCTCTCTATCTATATAGATTCTGTAATCTGTTGTAGACAGACTTTTTGATTGAAAAACTTTTATGTAATAGCTTAGGTGAAAAGCTATGGTGGTATAGGTTATCAAGTAAACTTCTCCTTGTGTGAGATTCTCATGTCTTGATGTGAGTTTCTATTCTCTATAAAAACAGAAAGGGTTGAGGTTAATTAAAACCTTTGGAAAATCTAGTGGGACAAATGTTAAATCTATGTGTTGATCTATTTCCTTGTATTGTTGGTTTGTCTCTTACCCTTGAAAAGAGATAACATAGTGGATGATCTCAAGATGAGTCTTGAGGAGTGGATGTAGGCCAGTTAGTGCCGAACCACTATAAATATCTGTGTTTATCCTTTTTTTCATTTTCTGAAGTTTTGCTTGATTTTATTCTATTTACACATCTGTTGCTTGATTTTAGAAATGCAAAGTTGTTAATGAATTTCTGTTTTTGAACTTGAATAAGCTTTTTCTTTGTGGAACATTAGAACTCTGGATTTTTGTATTGTGATTACTCCAAGTTCTAATTTGTCCTTCTACATTCAATGTGATTCACAATATGAATTTTAATCAGTTTTATAATCTTGCTTAAAGCTTTGTAAACCAGTTCTAAAATGCAATAACTGTCTTTAATAGAGTCTTTCTAAACTTGCTTAAGCTTTGTGAAGTAGTTATAAATTCAATAAATATTCTTCATAAAGTCATTCTAATATTGTTTAACCTTCGTGAAACAGTTCTAAATTTGATAGTCGTTCTTCATAGAGACTTTCTATATTTGCAATAAGCTTTGTGAGGTAGTTCTAAACTTGATAACTAACTCTCACAAACTCTTTCTAATTCCGCTGCAATAGAATTTTGATTTTGTTTTGAAAGTTAAATTTTTATTTTTAGAAAACCTAATTCACCCCCTCTTTGGTTGTGCCATATATATACGGGATCCACAATCTGGTATTAGAGCTTTGGCTCTTGACTTACCGAAGCTTTACCGCTTGAGAGAAAGATCCCATGGCAGCCCCACTTCCTCTTACATCTTTAGAATTTCAATCTGTTTTTAGACCACCACCTCTGTTCAATGGTTCTAATTACTCTTACTGGAAAACTAGAATGGAAAACTTTATAAAATCAGTTGACATAAGCTGCTGGAGGAATGTTATTACTGGTCCTATCATTCCTATGAAAACTGTAGAAAATGTGAGAGTTCAAAAGACAAAAGAAGGATATACCGATGCTGATTGGAATGACATTTCTATAAATGCAAAAGCCATCAATATTCTTCACTGTGCATTAGATCCAACAGAATATAACAAAGTATCTGGATGTAAGTCTGCAACGGAAGTCTGGGAAAAACTCAAAGTTATCTATGAGGGTACTGACCGAGTGAAGGAATCCAGAATCAATATCCTTTGGAAGAATATGAAATATGTAGTATTAAAGAAGGAGACACTATAGCTGAACTAAATACTAGATTCACAAATATAGTTAATCCTTTGAGAACTCTTAGAAAGGAAATATCAGGAGATGAGCATGTTAAGAAAATCCTTAGAATTCTACCTAAAAAATGGGATTCTATAGGGACTGTCATGAACTAGGAGACTCCATTAACCTATGATTATTTGATGGGAGCTCTTATTTCAGAAGAGATGAAATCTTCTTTGACTGTAGAAGATAAGAAAAAGAAAGGACTAGCTTTGAAAGTAGTTTCTAGTGAAGAAAGTTCTTCTGATCTTGATAGTAATTATTTAGCACGTGTTGCTAAGAGATTCAAAAAGATCTATAAAAAGAGTGGAAGGCCACAAAAAAATTTTATCAAAAAGAACTTTTCACCTAAAAATAGCAACTTGCCTAAGAAAGAACCTTCTGAAGTGATTTGTTATGAGTGCAACAAGTCCGGCTATATCAAGCCTAACTGTCCTAAGCTGAAAAAGAAGTCAAAGAAAGAAAAGCTGAAGCAGGCATTCGTAGCTACTTGGAGTGACTCATATGATTCTAATTCTGAAAGTCAAAGTGACTAGGAAGAGATTGCAAACATCTGTCTAATGGCCACTATCGATTCTGACTCCAAGAAAATCAACACTCTGACTTCAACACAGAAAGCTCGAAGTAGTGAAACAAATACAACAAGCCAAAAGTATGATGAAAGCAATGTAAATAGTTCTGAACCTAAATTTAAAAATGATCTTCTAGATACTTATAATAACCTTTGCATTGAATTTAAAAAGCTTGTTAAAAAGCATAAAGTTCTAAAGAATGATTTCAGAAAATTGAAAACTGAATGTAATCATTTGAAATATGCTTTTTATCAAGAAGTTACATGCAAAGATCTTTTTATAGAGATCAAAGATCTTAAAGATTGTAATGATAAATTTTCTGAAAATCTGAAACACTTTGAAGAAAAATGTAAAAATATGAATTCTGAGAATGAATCTTTCAAAATCGAGATTAGAATTCTAAAGCAATATGAGAATCATTTTTTGAAGAAAAGACAAGTTCTAGCTATGATAGCATTTCAAGACAAATCATGTTTCGAATAAAAAAAATGTTATTTCTAATGTTGTGACTTTAGAACATCAAAAGCAATTTGAAAAATCTCATAGTCTCAATAAAAAGAAAAATCATAGTAAGTTGAATACACATGTTACTATTAACCCTCCAGGACCCAATACGAGTTGGGTACCTAAATTTGCATTATCTTTTCAGGTGTGCCTAAGGAGTGAGCTGAAAATAAAGATATGGTATATAGACAGCGCTTGCTCTAGGCATATGACTGGTGATAGCAAGAAGTTAACTAGATTAGAAAAGAAAAAGGGAGGTATAATGAGTTTTGGGGACAAAGCAAAAGGTAAAATCGTTGGTGTTTGTGTGGTAAGTTCTAATCCTTCAATAGAAGATGTATGCTTAGTAGAAAGATTACATTATAACTTGTTAAGTGTAAGTCAGATTTGTGATAAAAATAGAAGAGTGATCTTTGAACCCTCTTATTGTGAAGTTCAGAACATGCAAGATAACAAAACTTTATTTGTTGGAAGAAGGTTTGGGAACATATACCTAGTATGATCTTTTTGATATGCATAACCTAGGTCTAGGTATATATCTATTGAAATCTACACTTTGTAATTGAATATTTGGCATTAGGGTAGATGTAGATAACCTAGTGTTTTCGAAACCAAAGACTTATTTAGTAGGATTTTCTAAAGGAATGAATTGAACATGAATACTTCCATCGATATCTTCTACAATACTAGAAAAAGTAGAGATATTTTCAACAGATACTGGATGATTAATTTCTTGGAGATCCCATGAATTTCCTTAGTTAATTCATGCCACTTCAACCTTTTAGGAATGTGTACTTTTGTATGTTGGGTATTAGCTTCAAAAATAATTGTTTCATTCCTAGTAAAGTGTGTCTAGATCTAGGATCTAGGGTAGTTGTCATAATTTTGTAGTAAATTGTATATATAACTACTATAGATCTAGTATTATCTGAAAAATTCTTATTTTTAGATTTAATTGTTAAAGTTAAAGCATCTAGGATATTTGGATCATAAAGAGACAAAGAAAAGTTTGGATAATAATTAAAATAAATATGACCATTAGCTAAATTAGATTTAATCATAGCTAAAAGAGAATTTGAAAAATTCAAATGTCTTACATCTTGTAAACATGCAAAAACAGAAATATCTAAACCAACTCGAAATAATGGTTAATTGCAACTTGAACCATACTTATATGCAAAAATTTATATTTTTCTTTGTGCTTCAAAATAGCTTGGAGAAAAAATAATAGAATATTTTCATGCATATTGCTTAATGGAACAGATTGTTTGGTTTGTTTAATTGAATAATCAGAAAAAAAATCAAATGAACCAATTTTGTAAATAGTATTAATATCATGTTTTGGGATAGACCAATTATGTAGCTAATTCTCCACATAAGCGATATTCATCTCTTGGGTATTCAGATCACTAAGGCTAGAACTAGGGTCATTAATATTCAAAGACTTATTATTAGAAAGAAGATTTAGTAATCTACTCATTTGCCGATTAATAATCGTAATTAAAGACTATTGATTATGGGACCACATTTGCCGGACCACCTATCGCACGATTGACCAACGCTTACACCGGCTGACCAACAGTAATTTAATAGCTTCGTAATCACAACTAGTAACAGCTTACCTAGTAGATTTCTATATCTTATTCCTAATAATTAATCCGTAAATAATTAATAACCTTACCCCTATAACCTATAAAGATTAGGCTCTGATACCAGAATGGAGCTAACTGGAAGTATGGAGGGACAAAGAAAGAGATGTATATTTAGTTTTAACTATATAGTACAATACAAATTTAGTGACATATAAGAATAAATAGCAAATACTATATATAAAGAATAACATCATTAGTTCAAATATAAAACTAAAATAATTAAATTCGAATTACAAAACAATATAAAAAACCAACAACTAAAATTTTCTTCCAACTAATATGAAGATAGTAATAATTGAAAAGAATATTATTCTAATCATAAAATATTTTACTAAAAATATTACTAAAAAGTCACTTCGTGTCCATTAGCAAGCCTCCCGTCTTGCCATCTTAAGAACTCTCAACAGGTTGCTACAAAAAATTAAAATAAAAAATATGAAGCATTAAAAGTTATATAAAACTCATATTTAAGAATATAATTTATATAAACATTCAATGAAACTTATACTAAAAATATAAATTGCATAGAAAATATGAGATCATTTGATTGATTACTTACCAATGCAATTGAATTGTTTTGACTATTAGTAGAACATTGTTTATTTTGATTCAAAAGCACCAAAAACTTCTCTTCCCATTTTCGATTCATCTATGCTAGTTGCTCGTTTACTTGCTCACTTGCTTCTTTTTTAACTTGCTCCACACATTTATTTGCTTCTTTTCTAGTAGCTTCAACTTGTTTTAGAAGTTTCACTTTAGTTGGTCTAGCACCAAAATATTCAGTGATATTTTTTTCAAGACCATAAGCACGTACATAACCATTTTTTCAGGGCCAAAAATATCTGTAAACATATCATCATCAATCAATGAAACCCATCCTTCTTCTCGTTGCCTTTTTAATTGTTCAAAGTTTGCCTATATTTTACAATGATAATTGTAGTTAGAATATTTTATTTTACTAGCATATATAAAGAAGAAAGTGAGAAGATTAAAATGGCATGTTATGACATAGGATCAATTTCTTTGCCTGTCTTTCTCTTTCAAGATTCTCTTTCAAGACTCAATAAAAACTTCAACACGGGAAGAAGCCTTTCCATTTGCTTTTTTCTATCAAGATAAAGGTAATTAAAAGTTTAACAAAAATAAATAGTTTAACTTGGTTCATACCATTTGATATCTAAGACGAGCATAACTTTTTGTTCCTGTATATGGAGGCATGGAGCGTTTCAATTTATTTGTCTTATTTTTCATACTTCCCTCCTGTATAAATAAAAAATCAATTACACAATATATCTAACAATTTTAAGTAAATATAATAATATATTCAACCAACTAAACATAATAAAGTATATAAAATATTTAATACCTGAAATGTCACCTCAGTCCAAAGATTAGCCAAAAACTTCCAATCATTTGCATCAATGTGCATAGGCCTATTTCGTAAATGGAGTTGGTGAGTTGTTTTTGAATCAAAATAGTTTTTTCTTCAATTTATGTCTATAATCTCTATATAAAGCATTCATGTGACCCAAAATAGCTACTTTCCTTTCCTCAGAATATTGAAAAGTGAATTTTTTTCTAAGAAGTTAAAGGAAAAAATAGTGAGTTGCATGAATATATATGTACAAAAGCTATAAAAAAAAATCATAATTTATTAATAAATTTCAATTAAAAATAATTTAAACCACTTATTATTAATCTTACCTGGATAGTAGTCCACATAAAATCAATCTTATCTATACTGATTTCTTTCCATTGCTTCACATTTAATGGACAACATAATTTACTTCTTACTGTTTGTCCTAGAAACCAAACAAAATTGGTTGAGTTTTCACCAACCACTTGAGCATCGTCATCAAATTCTAATGGTAGTTTTTGTCCTTTCTCTAATCCAATGATCTTCTAGCAACGTGTGGGTCCTCTTGTTTTTATTTTGACCACATTACGACTTATTAAAAATACATAGAAATTCAAAATAATTAAACTATATATAAAAATATCAATAAATTTAAAAATATCATGAATTTACTAAGAAGTAACAATAACAAATTAAATTTATAAACTTGGTGCATTTTAAAGTTCGTCTTCTAATCCATGATCATTTGGAACTGGAGGCACGTCATAAATTTCATATTTTAAAAATTTTATTGTTAAATATGAGAATAATGCAAAAAATAGTAAATTATGAAAGTCGTTGGTGATCGGTTGTGGCGGCCGACGGTGGTCGCTGAGTGGTGGTAGTGACTACCTGTCATGACCCGAAATCGTGGGCCGAACCGACACTAAGGCCTAGGTAGGCTTAAGGCCCTCGAGGCCCGTGGTAAGCTTAAACCACAACATATATACATGTCAAATGAATTTCTAGGAACAGTAAGCCCATATTATTTTATATATATTAAGTAATCACACAGTCCTCGTCCAATCTCAAACATCTCAAATAAAGCATAGTTCAGGCGTATCTAAAATGCACCTCAAATAATATGGGCTACTGGTTTACACATGCCTTAGATAAATAGTTAAGACTTTCATAAATTCATAGATTAGTATGTCTATTTTAATACACGATTAAAGGTACATAAATCCTACAAGTGTGGAGTTTGATAATATCTAGAAATAGTGAAATCCTTATTTATAACAATACATTAATTAATTAACTACAGAAATTTAGAAATTTAATTTTGTAGCCCTGCGGAGAAGATTGCAGAGCCTTAGCCGACTCGAAGGGAATTCCTACTTCCTGAAAGGGTTAAACAAAAGAAATGAGTTTTATAACGAATAATAAATATTTTATAACACAAGCATTCACATGAAATACATCCTAAAGTTCTAAAATGCACACACAGTTGGTCAAGCATAGGCCACAACATCAGCATCCACAAGTAACTACACCTTCAGGTAATCAAATAAGTGGAGATTGGTCAGTGGCATCACCGAAACCCTTGATGAGCCGTCCTTACACATGGTCCATCCTCTCATGACGTGTGCACTAAGGAGCCGATCCCCCATATATGGCCAACCGGTCTAATCCTCACTTGACTGCCCTCAGCCAAGTTATTGGAAAACAACTGCATTGAAGTTGAAGCCATAGACTACCCTACTTGGTTGGCCAACATAGTGTCGATTCCAAAAAAGATGGCAAGATCAGAATTTGATCGATTACCAAGATATGAATAAGGCATGCCCCAAAAAATGACTTCTCATTGCCTCACATCAACCTGCTTATTGATAGAATGGTAGGGTCCAATGTAATTTTAGTTATGAATTTATATGGAAGGTATAATTAGATACTGGTCAATCCATCGGATAAGCCAAAGACTTCATTCATCACTGAATGGAGCACATTCTATTATAGAATGATGTTGTTTGGACTAAAGAATGCCAGTGCCACCTACCACAGGATGGCTACCATGATCTTTCACGATTTGATGCACAAGAATATAGATCACTACAAAAAAAACGCCAATTTGCGATCGATATTAGCGACCGCCAAATATTGGTCGCAATTTTGCGATCGATTTGCTATACAAGAACAAACAGTCGCAAATTGTAGCACTAAAAATTCCCGCGATTTTGTTTCTCAGTTTGTGACTACTATGCGATGGATTTGCGACCGATTTGCTACTAAGGGTTATTCCGTCGCAAAATTGCGCGGTTCAAAATTAGGAATAAATTTTGCGACCGATGTGCGACAGATATGAGACCGAATTATTGCGACCGACTTGTTTAGTCGCAAAGCGGTCGCAAATTTACTGCGAAGTAAAACGACATCGCAGGGTTAAAAATTGCGACTGATATTAATGGAATTTGAGTCGGTCGCAATTTTTAGGGCTTTAAACGCCAGACGCCCTCGTTCTTCTTTCTTCTTCTTTCTTTCTTCTCCTCCTCCTCTCCTCTCCTCTATTCGCAGGCCGCTCCAGCCCCTCCTGACGCCTCTCTAGCCCGCCTGACGCCGCTGCAGCCCCTCCTGACGCCGCTCCAGCCCCTCCGGTCACTCCATCCGGCTTCTTGGACATAAGTTGAGGTATTTTGCGATTTGTGTTTCGAAATTTTTTTTTTCGTTTTTTTTTTTTTTTTTTTTTTTTTTTTTTGCGATTTATGTGTATTTGGACATAATTTTTTGTATATTTGTTTGCTGTGTATTAGATTAACATGAATTTTTTTTCTGATAAATTTACATCCAATTGTTTTGTTTTTATTTTTAGTTTTTCTTGCCTTTCCGTATTTTCTTTTTATTTACACATATGTTAGAATCAAATTGGGTATATTTTCTTTTTTGTTATTAGGTCTATCTTTTTTTCATACAATTTATTTGATTATTTATATGAAAGGAAAATAGAATAAAAGTGAATTTAAAAGTATTAAAGGTTCAGTATATTTTTTCACTATGTAATATCAATTATTATAAAATATGGTGGGCAATATGATAATATTATGAATGGAATAACAAAATAATTGTGGACAATTATCTGCCTTTATTTTTATAAAATAATATTTTAGATAATTTTAAATATACTTGTAGAAACTTCGCAAAATTATTTTATAAAAAACTAATAAAAACCATTAATATCATTATTAGTGTTAATAAATTAACATATATATATATATATATATATATATATATATATATATATATATATATATATATATATATGATAACTAAATATCATAACTACATAGTAATAAATAAAAAAATGATAATATTAAAAAATATGTAATTTTAATTTTCAAATAAGACATAAACATGATAGTTTGAATTTTTTTTAATAAAAACTAAATAACATAATAATTAAAAATGAAATATAAAAAACATATAAGTAAGTATTCGAGTTGAAAAAATAAAACATGAATTAAAGAAAATAAATGTTTAAAATTTACATCAATAAATTAAATTATTCTAATTTTTCAGAAAGTATTTCTCATTTTTTAGAATAATACTAATATTTTAAACAACATAAAATAATTAGTTGCAAAAATTACATATTAATTGAAATTCACTCCTCTCATCTCATTTGCAAATTTCCCTTTAATTCCCAATATTAATTTTTTTTTACATATATTTATTTATATATCAACACTTTTTTACTGTTATTTCTCTTCGTTGCTTCTACTTATTGGAATATTCTCTTAGGCATATGATTCATGTTAATTAATTTTTGGATTTAATTGTAAGGATTGCGAAATCCCGTGTGTGCAAAATTATGCGCTCTTTAAAATTTAGAGCAGCTTTCACTGTCCATTAGTTATTGTTAAGGAAAATTTATTATGTTATCTCTATATTTTATAAAATGGGCTAATTTTTAATAATAATTATGTTATGATACATGTCATTGAAATTACTCTTTTTTTATAATTATGAAATAATGCATTTTTTTATTATTGTTGTTATTATTCTTAAATTTTTTTTAAAAATGAATGATGCGTTTGGTTTGGTTGGAGGCCTAGTAGTGGCCATTTTGCTTTTGGAGAATGTTGGTATGATATAGGAGTGTTTATTGAAGTGTTTTTATATTTGAGATTTGATTGAGTTATGTCGAAGTGCTGCCGAATTTTTTTCAAAAAAATTCAATATGTGGAATTGTACACTTACCTTTATTAGGGTAAAGGTAATAAATGAACTTAGTGAATAAATGAACTTAGTGATTTTACATTTATATATAGGTACCCTTATTATAGAAATAACATTAGTTAGTTATAAGCATAAATTGAACATTACATTAGTGTGAACCCCTACCCCAAATATCAGGCATACGAATGCATGTGACTAAGGGTAGAAATGCACGTGAATGTATGAGTCGCCACCTTGTTTAATTATTTTAGGGTAAACTAGGAAAAACCCTAAGTTGACTCCGATTTTAATTAACCTAATTACTAGATTAATTATCCCAATGTCTAAGGCATGATTTGCGAACCCGAGGTGGATCCCGAGACCATGTCATGTTGATGAACTAACCTATGAATGAATGCTTTGCAAGGTAATTGAACCAAATGGAATGTTTCTGTGATTTCGACTTGCCGCCCGGGGTTAAATCCCAAACGTGCCTACGTACTTCCGTTTGAATGGAAGATCAAAGTCAACGTAGTTCGATAGGCCTTTTTAAAAGGGCTTTGGATGGGTATGCTTTATGCATGAGTGTGTGTATGCTTTGTGCATTTTGCTTAGGCATTGTGCCTGAAAATTGATTGATTTTTAGGCATTTCATGCCAAAAGTGTTGATTTAAGGCTTTTAACCAAAAAGATTGATTTAGGCAATTGTTGCCAAAAATTGATGTGATTTAGGCGATTGACGCCAAAATGCTTGATTTTAAGGCTTTTAGCCAAAAGATTGATTAATTTGAAGGCTTTTAGCCAAAAAGGTTGATTTAGGCAATTTGTTTGCCAAAAGATGATTATTTAGGCAATTGTCGCCAAAATTGATTATTCGAAGGCTTTTAGCCAAAAAGGTTGATTAATTTAAGGTATTTTGCCAAAGAATTGATCTAAGCGATTTATCGCTGAAAGTAGTTAATCTTACTTATAGGCAATTTATTTGCCAAAAGTGATCTACTGAATTGCAATGTAGGCAATTTGATTGCCAAGAAAAAACGTGTTTAATGAAGGCTATTTAGCCACAATTATTGATTAATTGGACTTAAGCCGGATTTGTTCGAAATAAAGACAATTTCACCATAGTTATGAATTAACTAGGCTTTTTTGGCCAATATTGTCGGATTTTAGGCTTTAATACCACCATTATTGATTAACTGGGCATGTTAGCCTGAACTTAATTAATTGAGGCAATTTATTTGCCAAATTGATGATGTGAATGCATTTATGCAGTTATAGAGTTTAGGAGTAGAAGAGAAGCATGCATGAAGTGCTAAAATTAAATAGGCAGAGTTTAGTTTATGTACCTGATTTAATCGACGGCCACTTCTTAACTCAAGGTTAAGCTCCTCGTTAAGGGAATATTAATTAATTCAAATTTTAGTGACCAAATAACAAAGCAAGAAAGCAATAAAGCTAACTAAAAAAATGCAGAAAAGCAGTAAAGAATCGCAAGGAGCGTAAGGGAGAAGGAGCGTTCGTCAACACAGACTGAGTGAGTTGAAATGAAGGCCTCGGGGCTGTATTTATAGGCAAAAATGGATTGTTTCGGCGGCCCTTGCCGCCGGAGGTCGGCGGCCGCCGCAACCGGTGAGGGTGGCCACAGCCGCTGTCGCCGGTGGCTGCAGCCGCCAACGAGAGCGGCTACCGCCGCCGTGAAGTGGGGCCGCCGTCGCCGCAGCGGCCGGCGCACTTTATAGTTTTAAGTTCCGGAGGCTTTTTCGGGAGCTCCGGACCTCCAAAAAGTATTCCAGGACCAGTTCCGCAATCCTCGCGACGTCCCGGACGTTTTAAGTACCATATTGGCATACTTCCGATAAATTTCCAAAATGGCCTCTGGTCCGGCCGAACTGTTTGCAGTCCAGGAAAACTGGCTTTTTGAGCCTCAAAATTTGAGTATTCACAATTAGTGGCATGTTTTAAGGATGGTTTAGACTAATGCAATTACATATAATTTACCCTTCATAAACACATTGTTAATTAGGTAAAAAAAAATGCGAAATAATCGAGATTGGATGTACTGGAGGTTCGAGGTCAATGGGATATTAAGACAAGAGTTCCTGCAAGGATTGGAGGCATTTATACATTTTGCAGTTGGTAATCCCACTTTTATGGATGGTAATAAGTTGAGGTGTCCATGTAATCCCAAGAAGTGTCGAAATCGAGCCTCCTTAGACATCGATACAGTGAAACTTCATTTGTGCAAAAATGGGTTCGTGGAAAATTATTACGAATGGATACATCATGGTGAAGCTCGAGTTGCCAGTGGGTCAGGCCACTCCATTCCGGTAAGTTTAGAAGTCCAGCCTTATCAATTTCTGTATGGTAATCAATGCAATGATATGGTAATCGATGCGAGTAGAGTACAATGTGATTGGGATAATATGGAGGAATCGCCAAACGTAGCAGCACAACAATTGTTTGACATGCTAAGTGCAACTAATAGTGAACTTTGGCCTGGATGCAAGAATCATTCAGTTCTGTCTGTTGTTGCACGATTACTACACATGAAAGCGGAGCACCATTTTTCAGAAAGTGTTACGATGATTTTGTGTAGTTAGCAAAGGAAATGTTGCCTGAAGGCCATTCAATGGTTGATAATTTTTATCGGACAAAAAAATTAGTTTGGGGATTGGGACTACCGGTAGAAAAGATTGATTGTTGTCGTAATAATTGTATGATATTCTGGGGTGTTGGCTCGGAATTCAGAGAATGCAAGTTTTGTAATCTTCCAAGATATCAACGGAGGGGTCAAGGGACTGGTAGAGTACAAAGAGAGAAGGCTTTCAAGAAGATGTATTATTTCCCTCTTGTTCCTCGCCTTCAAAGGTTATATGCATCTAAGGCGACAGCTGAACACATGACATGGCATGCTTTGCATGAATATGATGATGGTATAATGACTCATCCGTCAGACTCTGAAGCGTGGAAACATTTTGATAACATTCATCCTGTGTTTGCTGCTGATATGAGAAATGTGAGATTGGGGCTTTGTACTGATGGGTTTTAGCCATTTGGCCAATCAGGACAACAATATTCATCATGGCCTGTCATTGTGACACCATATAATCTACCACCGTAAATGTGTATGAAAGATGAATATATGTTTTTGTGTTATTGTTCCTGGCCCTACTAATCCAAAACATAAAATTGATGTGTTTCTGCAGCCTTTGATTGCCGAACTTAATTATTTATGGGAATATGGGGTTGAAGCTTTCGATATTTCAACCAATCAGAATTTCATAATGCGAGCTGCTTTGCTTTGGACCATCGGTGATTTTCCAGCATTTGGAATGTTATCTGGGTGGAGTATGGCTGGCAAATTGGCTTGTCCTCATTGCATGGAAAACACTAATGCATTTACACTAAAGAATGGAGGTAAACAATGTTGGTTTGATTGTCATCGCAAATTCTTACCAGAATCTCACCCTTGGAGGAGAAATCGACAATGCTTTAGAAAGAACACGACTATTGTTGAACCCCTACCACCTGTGAAGGGAAAACCAAGGATAATGCAAAAGCGAGAGCAGACATGAAGGAAATTTGTCGTCGACCAGAACTCGAGCAATCTGTACTTACTGATAAGTTTCCAAAGGCATGTTATTGTTTAGATAAACCCCAAAGGCAATTATTGTGCGAATGGTTACGATTATTAAGGTTTCCAGATGGCTACTATTCAAATATGGGTAGATGTGTGGACATGAGGAAGTACAGATTGTTTGGCATGAAAAGCCATGACTGCCATGTTTTCATGCAAAGATTGATCCCTGTGGCATTTTGAGAATTATTACAAGCAAAAATTTGGGAAGCAATGACAGAATTGAGTCTCTTTTTCAAGGAATTGATGATGACTGTTATCCGATGCGATGATATGGACCAATTAGCGCGAGAAATCCCAGCAGTGATGTGCAAGTTGGAGCGAATTTTTCCACCCGGCTTCTTTGATTCTATGGAATATCTGCTGGTTCATTTTCCCCATGAATGTCATTTAGCAGGACCGGTACAATATCGATGGATGTATCCGTTTGAGAGGTGATTCACTAACATCTCATTCTAATGATTACATCATTTATTTGAACTTATACGTACATATTGGCATTGTACAATAACAGACACCTGCAGAAAATTAAAAAGAATGTGTGCAATAAGGCAAAGGTCGAGGGATCCATTTGCAATGCATATTTGGTGGAAGAAGCTTCCACATTCTGTTCACACTACTTTGACCAACATGTTTTCACCAAGCATCGGAGAGTGCCACGTAACGATGACGGAGGAGATCGCGTACAATCTGAGTTTGAAGGAAATCTAAAAATTTTCACCTATCCTGGGCGTACGATTGGTAAATAAAAAAAAAGACGATTGACTGATGCAGAGATACAAGCGGCTCAAACCTATATTTTATTGAATTGCGAAGAGATCACACCATATGTACAGTAAGTATACATAATGTAAACAGTCTAAATTTGACGTGGGTCGTTGTTAAATCATACCTATGCTAATTTGGTTCGTTGATAAATAGGAAATATATCAATCTTTTGCGGCTTCAAAATCCCAATTTGACTGATACTGCAGTTGATGCAAAGCTGGACACTGAATTTGCAGAATGATTCAAATATTATGTAAGTTACTTTCAATGTACACAACATGGAATGTACATTTATTAAATCTCACTCATGTCATTACTATTTCCCATAGGGTCGAAGCTCGGGAATCGATATTCGTAACAGATTTATTACGGATCTGGCAAAGGGGTCGTTACCGGTTGCTAATGCCTACTCTGGCTACTTTGTAAATGGTTACAAGTTTCACACTGAGGGTTATGGGAGAAGCAGAAAGACAATGAACAGTGGTGTGTGCATAAAGGGATCAAACTACAGTGACGTGTCAAACGATTTTTATGGGAAATTGGTGGAGGTTTTAGAGTTAGAATATCTAGGCCTACCAATGGAGTGCACAATCTTATTCAAATGTGAATGGTTTGATCCTACGCCAAACATTGGCACGAAGGTTCATCCTAAGTATAATCTGGTAGATATTAATCAAAGAAGAAGATATACAAAGTATGAACCTTTTGTGTTGGCAATGCAAGCTGCACAGGTGTACTATGTCCCATATCCATCATTTAAACGAGATCAAAGCGATTGGATGGCAGTGTGTAAAATCAAGGCTAGATCAATTGTTCATGCACTTGAAACCAAACAATCTGCTTCACTCGCAGTATCGGAGCCATTTCAAGAAGTTAGGGTTGAAACGCAACCGATGCAAGTTGTTGAAGATTTAACAAATAGATTGGATGATGAAAGCCGATCTTATGTTGAAATAGGAGCATCAGATGATGAAGAGGAAGAAGATCAAATCATCATGGGTACCTCAGAAGACGAATATGAAGAAGAGGAGGAGGAAGCAGATGATATTGAAGACACTTAAAACTTAGAGCAGTTTTACTATTACAAATTGACAAATGTATATCTAATTAATATTATTAATGAAAAATTTCAATGGTATTAACTTTCTTTACTCATATTTACCACATGTTCTTGTGAACCCCTACCCCAAATATCATGAGCATATGAATGCATGTGACTGAGGGCAGAAATGCATGTGAGTGTGTGAGTCGCCACCTTGTTTAATTATTTTAGGGTAAACTAGGAAAAAACCCTAAGTGACTCCAATTTTAATTAACCTAATTACTAGATTAATTAACCCAAAGTTTAAGGCATGGTCTACGAACCCGAGGTGGATCCCGAGACTATGTCATGCTGGTGAACTAACCTATGAATGAATGCTTTGCAAGGAAGATGATGTAATTGAAAATGTTTATGTGATTTCGACTTGCCGCTCGGGGTTAAATCCCAAACGTGCCTACGTACTTCCGTTTGAATGGAAGATCAAAGTCAACGTAGTTCGATAGGCCTTTTTTAAAGGGCTTTGAATGGGTATGCTTTATGCATGAGTGTGTGTATGCTTCGTGCATTTTGTTTAGGCATTCTGCCTGAAAATTGATTGATTTAATTTAGGCATTTGAAGCCAAAAGTGTTGATTTAAGGCTTTTAGCCAAAAAGAATGATTTAGGCAATTGGTTGCCGAAAACTGATTGATTGGGCGTTTGTCGCCAAAATGCTTGATTTTAAGGCTTTTAGCCAAAGATTGATTAATTTGAAGGCTTTTAGCCAAAAAGGTTGATTTAGGCAATTTGTTTGCCAAAAGATGATTATTTAGGCGATTGTCGCCAAAATTGATTGATTTTAAGGCTTTTAGCCGAAATAAATGGATTTAGGCAATTTATTGCCAAAAGTCGATAATTGGGCGATTGTTGCCAAAATTAATTGACTTAAGGCAATTTATTTGCCAAAAGCAATTGTTTGAAGGCTTTTAGCCAAATATTGTGATTTAAGCGATTTGTCGCTAAAAAAAAGATTAATCTCACTTATAGGCAATTTGTTTGCCAAAAGTGGTTACTTGAATTGCAATGTAGGCAATGTATTGCCAAGACAAAAACGTGTTTAATTAAAGCTTTTTAGTCTCAATTATTGATTAATTGGACTTAAGCAGAACTGTTCGAAATAAAGGCAATTATACCATAGCCATTTAATTAACTAGGTATTTTAAGCCAATATTGTCGGATTTAGGCTTTAATACCACGATTATTAATTAACCAAGCATTTAGCTTAAATTTATTCACTTAAAGCAATATGTTTGCTTAATGATGACATGGATGCATTTATGCAGTTGTAGAGTTATTAGGAGTAGAAGAGAAGCATGCATGAAGTGCTAAAATTAAATAGGCAGAGTTTAGTTTATGTACCTGATTTAATCGTCGACCGCTTCTTAACTCCAGGTTAAGCGCCTCGTTAAGGGAATATTAATTAATTTGATTTTAATGACCACTTAACAAAGCAAGAAAGCAATTAAAGCTAAACTAAAATACAGAAAAGCAGTAAAGAATCGCAAGGAGCGTAGGGGAGAAGGAGCGTCCGTCAACACAGACTGAGTGAGTTGAAAGGTCACACCGGGCCTGCATTTATAGGCGAAACGGACTGTTTCGGCGGCCTGGGCCACAGGAGCTCGGCGGCCGGGCCGCCGGGGCCAGTGGCCCGAGCCACGGAGGCCGTGGTTCTGCTATTTTTTTATTCCGGAGGTTTTTTTGGAAGTTCCGGACCTCCAAAAAATATTCCGGGACCAGTTCTGAGATCCTCGTAATTTTTCGGACGTTTCAAGTACCATATTGGCGTACTTCCGGTGAACTTTTCGAATGGCCTCCGGCCCGGCCGGACTGTTTGCAGTCCGGGAAAACTGGCTCTTTGAGCCTCAAAATTTGGGTATTCACAGTTCTACAATTCATATAATTGTATAAATTCATTTTATCTAGGTTCTGATATTTGCAGTACAGATGGCTAGAGGCAGAGCGTTTGATTCTGACGCGTCCGGCAGTGGTTTGCGTGGAGGTCGTGGCCTTGGACGCAATGCTTGTGGACGAGGAGGGTCGATCCCTCATCCTTCTTCAGGTACGTCTGGGGCTTCGTCCTCTGCTCAGCGACCAGTACTGCCGCCATCACATCCTTCTTCAGGTACGTCTGGGGCTTCATCCTCTGCTCAGCGTCCAGTACTGCCGCCATCACAGCCTTCTGCTCCTTCCTCTTCTACCCCTGTTTCTGGACCAGTACAGACTCCACCAGCTGCACAGTCACCTACTGTGCAAGGTAATCATAAATGTCATAACTGTCATTTTAATTATATATTAATTATCTAAAAATTTATAACATTTGTCACTTCTTTTGCAGCTTCATCAGATCCACGTATCACCCTCAGTTTGGTAGCGGGACAGTAAGTACTTATTCAATTTTTCCACAGGCATATTTTGTTCAAATTGTGATGCTTTCGTGTAATTATATTTCACTTCTGTTTTTTTTTTCAGCATATATCCATCTTCTCGAGCAGCGAGGCAATTTGGAGGATAATCAAGCTACAGCTGCATAAAGAAGGATACACATGGGATGCCGTACCACAAGAGGCGAGAGACTTTTATTGGGAGGAGTTTCAGGTACTCTTTGGTTTAAGTTATATCATCATTCAATGTTTACAATTCATCAAGATACATCCTTAGTGTTGAAACGCTATATTTCATTTTTTGCAGAAACATTTCATATGGGACGAGGCCATTACGGTTATGCTGAAAGTAGCCTGGGAGAAGATATGCGCTGATCGATATGCTGACTTCACCTATAGGATGAGAAGAAGTGGTAAGAAGCAGCAGTGCATGTCTCAGGAGATATGGGAGAGCTGGCAAAAGGCTTGGGAGGATCCTACATTCAAGAGAAAGTGGGAGATATTTGCACAAAACAGGCGCAGTGAGACTGGCGGTGATGGAGCAGGACCTTCGCGACACACAGGCGGATCTATATCTGCTATAGAGACAGCTCGATTATTAGTAAGTGAACTAGTCCCTTTACATGAAACTGATGTTTAATGAAAGGACACTATATATATTAATATATCATGCATAAAAATTCTTTACAGGCTGAAAAATTAGGTCGTGAGCCCACACCGATTGAGGTGTTTACATACACTCACACTAAGGACCACGATCTGAATACGTTTGTCGACAGACGCGCGGTGAGCGTCAATGTAAGTAACAATGAATAATATTTACATTTACCCTCTATTCGTTGCGAAGATGTACAAAGTTCAATATTATAAAGCTTGCAATTGCATTGATTAATTAATTTTTTGTTTTCAGGAGAACTATACTACAGCTCGGGAGCGTATTGTTACTTCTCAGACCGATGAATCCGAAGCTGAGTCAAGAATTGACGAGGTAGCGCTTTATCTCAAGGCTGTAGGGGGCAAGAAGAAGAGGAAGGTATACAGCATCGGGTCTCAGGCATCACAGTTTTACTGCGGCTCAGCAGCTCACGCTTCTACAGCCAGCGCAGCACCACAGCCCGAGCACACTGACGAGCACTATACTGATATACGGGCTCAGCTTGCTGATCAGCAGAGACAGATTGCAGAGCTTAGAGCTCATGTGATGCGGCTGTCCAGTGAGCCCGGTGCTGGTACTTCTTCCTCTGATCCTGCGCCTGCTACAGACCGAAATGTTTCGACGTCTTAGCAGCAGCCACTACCGGCTCTTGATCCCGATGCTGCAGACGATACCTTGGTCACCCCTTCTGGCGCTACATCACATCCAGCAGGTACTCCTCCCGGCGATCCGACATCGGATCCTGCAGATGAGCAGCAGCATAGATTTGATTTTGGACCTTTTTAGTTTTTCATTTGTATTTTGATATTTTAATTTGTTCAGTATAATAAAAATTACATTTTTATATTGTTCTTGAATTGTGTGTGTGATATATATGTATATATGTCAATTTTCACAGTGCGGAAAAATTATGGTTTCATAATAATATTTTTTTATTTTATTTTTTTTCCCTTTTGCGACCGATTTGATACCAAAAATTAAAATTTTAAATTTACATTTTGCGACCGATTTGCGACCGATTTTTCTGCGACCAAATTTGGGACTGAATTTCCAATTAAACCACGACCAAAAATTGCGACCGCTTATTCAAAGTTACGACCGATTATATCGGTCGCTAATTTGCAACCGATGAAATAATCGGTCGTAAAAAACCTTTGCGACCAGGTATTTTGAGACCGATATCTATCGGTCGTAGATCAGTCGCTAAGGGAAATTAGCGACCGATATGAGCCATTTTGTCGGTCGCAAAATGGCATTTTTTTTGTAGTAGATGTGTATGTTGATGACATGTTTGTCCATACTAGGGATGGGCCAAGCCACCTAATTGCCCTTAAGCAATTCTTCTTCAGACTCCGCTAGTACAACCTGAAGCTTAATCCCACTAAGTGTCTCTTTGGGGCTCCATCTAGTATCTTCCTAAGCTACATGGTCTCCAAGAGAGGAATTGAGATTGATCCATCAAAGTCAAAAGCCATCTTCGAGATGCAACCTCCTAAAATGGAAAAGGAGATCCTAGAATTATTAATTGGACCTAACATGACGCAAGAATTAAACATGGAATTTCAAAAGTTGCTCATGGATATGAAAGAAGCCTTCTGCATGGAGCTATGAGGACATGTAAGGTATTGACAGACCTATAGCCGAGCATACAATTCCACTGTATCCTGGGTCGTAAGTAGTGAAACAGAAGGGGAAGAAAATTGAGACTGAAATGGGCCGAAAGAATCGAAAAGGGAGTGGCAAAGCAGATTGTGCTAGATTTCTAGAAGTAGTTCACTACCCTAATTGGTTAGCTAACACTGTTACAGTTCCTAAGAAAAATGGACGGGTTAGAATGTAGAGATCTAAACAAAGCATCATCAAGATGATCAACCATGGTTCCACGATATCTTGTAGTGGATGACCAAAAGAGTTTATCCTGGATCAACTACTAGAGATGACAAACGAGCCTTACAATGCTTAACATTGCAGTTTGCAGTCTTAAACAGTTAGTTGTACAAGAGAATGCCAAATGGTGTATTGGTGAGATGTGTATCAATGAAGGAAGCTGAAAAAATAATGGAAACAATCCACATGGGAGTTTGCGGCACCCACATGAGCGGAAAAGCTTTAGTAAAGAAGATTCTTAGATAAGGGTCCTTCTGGTTAATAATAGAGAGAGATTGTATTTCTTTTGTGAAAAGGTACTCGAAGTGACATGTCACGGAAACCTGAGTCACATTCCATCTTTGGAATTACATCATTCTATGTCACCATGGCCATTTGCAGCTTAGGGAATAGATATTATTGGAAAAATCTCACCACCTGGGTCCAATGAACACGAATTCATAGTGTTGGCAGTAGATTATTTCTAAGATAGGTAGAAGCGGATCTTTCAAGAACATCGATGCCAAGCAAATGGCTAATTTCATCAAAAACAATCTTTGTTATAGATATAAGATCCCCCAATGAAGTGAGCATCATGAGTCTTCATCGTCCGTAGGTGAATGGGGCAGTGGAAGCTGTAAACAAGAATATCAAAAAAAAAAAAAAAAGAAGAGGAAGAAAAAAAAAGAAGAAAGAATGAAGAAAAAAAGAAGAAAAAGAAAGAAGAAAAAAAAGAAATTGGAAGAAATAGAAAAACAAAAAAGAAAAAAAAAAAGAAGAAAAGAAAGACAAAGAAAAAAAAGGAGAGAAGAAGAAAAAGATTTTGAGGAAAATGGTTGAGAGTCATTGAGATTGAGCCGTAAATTGCAGTACGCTCTATGGGGTTACAAGACCACCACCAAGTTTGTGAATGGGGCAACTCCTTACTCTTTAGTTTATGAAATGAAAGATATGCTACTGACAGAAATCGAAGTGCAGACCTTGCGCATAATGATGGAATCTAAAATTCCAGAATGTCAATGGCCCAAAAGCCATAATCAAGAATTAACTCTCCTAGATGGACAAAGACTTGACACCAGATTCACAAATCAGTTGTATGAAAGGAGAATGGTAAACACTTAAATAAATGAGTCAATGTGAAGCTATTGAGAGTAGGAGGTTTGGCCTTGAAACAGACGAAGCCGAGCATTCATGACTCAAAGGAAAATCTAAGCGTAGTTGGAAGGTCCATTTATGATCAAGAAAATGTTCTCAAAAGGTGCAATGAAGCTATCAGATCTAAAAGGCAATGAGCTTACAAAAATTGGTCAACCTAGGCAGGTTGAAGAAATTTTATGTTTAAGACGAAACGTCTATGGTAAAGCCCAATTAATTAAATTCACCTTTTGTGTTTTTATTAACTTTGAAGATTGTCTTGTTAAGTTTTTATCATTATGCAAATGATGTGAATTTACATTGTTGATATGGAATAAAAGGAAATATTTCAAACATTTCAAGTAAAATCTTTATGCATAGCATTTGTGCACCATTTTACTGTTAATCTTTTGATTAATACATAAAATTCAAAAATAGAGAAATAAGGCAACTATCCATCTGGACCTGTTAAGAAATAAATAGTCAGCACAGTTATGGCTCTCGCATCTAGTTCAATTTCAGTATAAGCACCTTGCAATTAGCGTTACTCTGAAGCATTAGCTCTATCAAGAAGAGGAGCTGTAATACAATTGTGCCAAATGGAAATAAAAGCAAGATAAGAATCCTTGGGTCATCAAGCCTCCTTTGAAGTGAGAATAATCTGAATTAGATTGATGAAACCCATATTGCCAAGTCAGATGACTCGGATAGTAGGCCACAGCCATAGTCAACCCATATAGGATAAAAATATTATTTTGCATGAATATCAGTCTATTAATGCATGATCATACTAATAATGCATGGCAATTATAGACAAAGCATTAAAAGCATAAATAATTAAAAGGGAGTGTAATTCAAAGGGGAGCCTGACTCTAGCCTCATTTATCGAGGATTCTAGGTCGTTCGACACATTTCCCTAAATCCCAACCGGTCAGTTTGGTCAGGGGCTGGCTACCTAGGCTGAAATCCATAAGTATGCCTTCGTACCTCATTTGTATGAGGATCAGGGTGCACAAAGTTCTACCATCAATTAAGATGGTAGGGTTTTGCCATTCCATGAATGGGCTTGAAGGGTGCCAGACAAAACAGGCTTGAGTGCCGGACGGACTGGGCTTAACATGCACTGGGTGACGGCTAGACCAGGCTTGCTAGATATTAAGTGCCGGAGGGACCGAGCTTGACAAATATTGAATACTAGACGGATCAGGCTTGAATTGACAAAGGTCTAAGTTTAGTGATTATACCCTACGTCCAGTCAGGGTTGAGAGGTCGGCTTGTACGCACGCGGCTTCCACGATTCGCCTTCTCGATCAAGGAGATCGAGTCTTGCTCCAATAAAGTAAAGGATGGGCCCGAGGACCCTATTATAGTCTTATAATATTGTTAATTAATATATTATTAATTAGTTCTTAAATTAATTAATAATAAATTAATTAACTAGTAGCTTTGATATAAGGGGGACCAAAGTGTTAGTGAAAGTTGAAAAGATCGACTTTTGAGAACCAAGTCAGACCTTAACTCAACTAAGGAAGAAGAGCAAGATCGGACTATATTGCCTTAGAATCATATTTGAGGGAGACAGATGGTCATTGATACTTGAGAACCATTCAATCAAGCAATAAGAGATAAGAAAATGAGGAGGAGGAACTGCCTCTCATAGGCTAAGGAGGCTGCCTGGGGCACCTTGGTCGGTACTGGCCACCTCTCTGGCGGTACTGACCACCTGAGTTCCAGTACCGGTGGTAGCCCTTCTGATTGGCCAGTACCAGCAAGGGGCTGGTTGATACCGCCGGCCATGTGGTGAGTACCTACCATGGCAGTTTACGCCTTTACCCTTTTTTGCCCAATTTGAGTCCTTCGCCTTCTGAAGGCTCGTTCGAGACCTAAATGATGTCCAATTGAGCTGATTCTCACGTCGTTGAACCGTATCAAAATTTTCTATAGCCTGGTGCTGAAATCAGTGGTCAATAGACATTATAGCCAATTTAATTGGTTATAATTTGGATATAATATTTTATGTAAGAAATATTTTAGTATTAATGAAAAGGCATTTATTTATCTTTTATATTCTTTTATTGAATCTCACTAAAAGATAAAATCCATGAGACAATATTGTTTTACAAAGTAAATTATAATGTGGTTATAATTATGAGTTTTATTTTGCATTAAAGCAATATCTCTAAATATTTGTAGTCAATATTCTCCTCCATTATTGGATGATGATTAGTGTTGTTGATATTGGTACATATTATGTTATTTCCTTTGTGAAGGAAAGCGGCTATTCTCATAAGTTGACATATATGTATATCTAGAACTAATATGTAGATGCTTGTTATTTAAACAAGTCCACTGAATTTGACCTACATGAGAATTGCTTATGGAGAGTAACATGTGTCTATGGAATACTCAAATGATAGTTGTGTAAGTGATCATTTGTTTTGAAATTATTAAGTTATCTTGTATGAGAATAATTATGTTTTGATTTTTCATTCACATTATTCATTTATGGATAATAAGCAATGATGAATTAGACATATTAGGAATTGTATGGAGATACTTGTATAATTAAGATAGGATTCATCACCTTAAGTAAATTACAAAAAATGTTCTAATTGTTCTCTATTAGTATTGATTAAGAAATCTTTGTGCAAGGTAGAATGACATCGGCAAATTAGATTTGAAATTTCATTCAAATGATCAATAGCTAAGATTAAGAGAACTAACGTGATCTAATAAAGTACAAACATTTCATGCCTAATTACTAAATCAGAACATTAATGATGAAAGAATATTATTACATTGATAAACCATGCACTGAAAAGTTAAGTTAAACTATTGTTGACTTTCCAAATATTTGGGTAGTCATGACATATTGCTAATGTTACCTTCAAATATTAATTAATTAGTTAATTGTATTTGTTGCCAATTTTGGAACCTAATAGATCACACACGTAAGAATAAATATGAGAAAGTAAAAAATGAGAAATCAAATCAAGTATGACTTGATTACAAATAAGTTTTGGGACATTAAGGGAAAAATTCTATTCTATATTTAATTGCAATTTTACCTAAATTATTAAGTATGGACTTAATTAATTTATGTCTAAAATTTTAGGTTATATAAACCTACTATTTTAATTATGATTTATTTATTTAAATAAATAAATATGTAAATGTATATATTTGTTATAATTTATTTATTGAAAAGGTTTAAATAAATAAATAAAATTTATTTATTTATGAAATAGGATTTTCATATTTAAAGTTTAAAAAATAGTTTAAAAACTTGATGATAGATAGCCACCAATTAAACAAAGAGCATAAGATAGCTATCATCATCATACTCTCTATTCTCGCAGCTCTCAAAAATAGTTTTAGAGTTTTTCGATTATTAGTTTGTATAGATACTACTAGAGGCTGGAAAATTGGACGGTTTGAGACAACCTAGCCACGTAAATCGAAGTTTCGAAGAATCAACTAAAAATATATTCTTCTACAATTTATTGTTTTAATTGTTTAAATGGATGTTATAATTATTTTTCCGCTGTATTTTATTGTATATGCGACCCAACATCAAAAGCTTTGACAATTAAAAATATATATTATATCTTTGTCTACTTTGGATATGATAGGCAATTTAATTAAGTGCACTGAGTAAAATAATTATCAACGTTATGTTTTTTTCCGCTTTGTTAAATTGTTTTATTAATAATATTATATTAGTAACTAAAAAGTTAAAAGCTCAAATATTATATTAGTAAAATTTATTAATTAAGTTATTTATATTTTATATATGAATTAATGATTTTAATTTTTTTGTTAGGTATCAATATGTTTAATCAACAACTCAGTTCATTTTTTTTACGAGGAAAGAAAAAGAATCTCAATAGCTCAATACATGAGCCAATTTCCGTATGAAATGGCGATACTTATTTAGAAAAACGACCATCTAAAGCTCCAAAGATTGATCTTTCAGAACGTGCAGAAATTGATATTATCTCATTTGTTTGTAGATCCTGGTTTGTGCTCGCAGATTTTGGATTATCAATCGCTTTCATCTGATTTTTTAAATCCATTTTTCGGTGATCCAACTCATTCTCATAGGTTTCAACCTCATTGGCTAAAAAACTTTTCACGGTTAGACTATTCACCTACTAAAAAAGTCGCCTTTTAATTTCCATTTTATCTTTTTAGCGAGCAATAAAATGGAAGCCAGATAAAAATGTAGCATTCGGAAGCTAGATAAAAGTTAATAATGGAAAAAATTGTGCATTTTTATCCTATATAAGGAAAAAAAATCCAAATTCAGCGCATAACATTTGATTTCAAACAAGATAAAACATTTTTTACTCTCATGTCATATGCTTTGTAAATAATTGCTGCGGGTAACAGTACCTATAAGTGTCATGAATTGCATAGACTAATGGAATTTAAAAAATAACTCATTTTTTAAATTTTTATAAGTGTCACATGGTGAATTAAACAAAGCATGAAAATAATTTTTTATTTGCAATCCCATTCTTAATTTGCAATTGAGGATGCTATTATTACAAAAAATCGAAATTAAAGTAAAAATTGATAAAAAGATCAAAATAGGGCGAAATTGCAAAGACTTGCAAAATTCATAGCATTCTAATATAACATACCTTTATAAAATTGGGTCATACGAAACAAACCTTCAAGTTTCATAAATTAACCAAATGGATTTATTGCTTGTGTAAATCATGCATACACAGTTATATCGAGGTAAGCAAATATGCTAAGACAATTATTAAGGCCAAACAACCAAAAACACAATTATAATTCTAGGAAAATGAAAATTTGTTATTAAGATATGATAAGCATTAGGAGGTGAATTACGATGTATCCAAACAAATAATAATAATAATAATAATAAAGTTTAGTGAAAAAACACATACCCAAATACAGAGTTTAATCTTCAATTTTAAAATTTGGAAACGATAATTATCTCAAAAAAAAAAAAAAAAAAAAAGGAAATGATAATAATACGGAGAGAGAAGGCATGTTTTTTCCTTATCTCTGTTCTACACATGAAAAGGTTCAACAGCATCACCAATTAATATGATATTTGTTCAGTAACTTTGATATTGATGCAATGCCATATAAAGTCATCTATTTATCTATTTAGGCAAATTAAACTTTACAAATATAAAAAGGAAATCAGAAAAGTGCAGAACAAAAAGCACATGACTCAACCTCAATTCATGATTGTATGTGTCGTCGCAGTTTACTCATAGTCAGATCTGCACCTCCAAAACCATCCATTATAGCTTTTGCTGAAGGGAACTCCACTCTTGATGTCAAGCTGAACAAAGTATTATACGAAGCACGAGAAGAGAAGCAATTATTACAATTTTAATCATAAGTACTAAAAATATCGATTCAAAGCTTTTGCAACTTTCTCAGTTTGTTTATGTTTAACAAAACTAATTTTAGGGTTTTAATTACCCATATGATAAGCTTCATTTCAACATAAATTTGTTTATTATCATCATAAAATATACTGATAGGAAGGTAAAGTTATAAGAGTTATAATTGAATGTAATAGAATGGAACAGAATGCAATGTATTTTGATCTACTAGAAACACCGTCGATGTTGATTATATTACATTAAGGCTCACCAAATGTATACTAAGTTGTTTCAATTATAACCCATGGATCAAATGATACTAAACGTGAACTTCAGAGTAACCACAAGCTTAAAATTGTGAAAAAAAAAAAAAAAAAAAACCTCTGTTTAGATTTTTAGATTTTGTTCCAACAAGTACACTTACTAACTTTGTTCCAAAAACATTGGCCTTAACAAGAAATTCCACTGGAATTTAAGTAAATCGAAGATGAATGATTTTGCCACAGAAAATTGAAATTCAGTTATAAGTTCAACAACTATAGATGAAAATTAAGCCTGTTATCTGTCATCGTCAGATACAAATTGTTGAAGAAGTGCTCTATCCAATGAGCTTTCATTTGAGCACAGTAAATAAGTAACTAGGTATCATAAAAATATAAATCACCAATGTCACATCACATTCACATAGCACTTCAGCGTTTAAAGACCAAACTAGCAAAAGTGGTAAGCAGTAACTGAGCATAAAGAAGTAGCACATACATAGATTAAAGTAAGTACATATGCCACTTGGGTATATACCCGGTTTCAATTCCCCCTTCCTCAAAAAAAAAAAAAAAAAAAAAAAAAAAGGGAGAGAGAGAGAGAGTGTGTGTGTGTGTGTGTAAAAAGTAGACCAAATATTTAGCAATGATAATATTAGCATTGAAGATTAAAAAAAAAGCTCCAAGATCAGAGTGAAATCTCTTAAAACAAAAGACAGAGAACAAGGTAGGAAGTAACCATGGAGATAATTTCATCTCAACAACCCATCCCAATTTCAAGAACGGGAAACTTAAAGGCAAACTGAAAAATAGATCAGCTCTTACCCTGATTGTGACCAAACAATATCCAACTTTGCTATAAACATACGTCTAAGTTAAACTAATCATTTCTATTTCGCTAAAGACATTTGCAGTGGGAAAATAATTGGAAATACTGAAGACAAAATGTTATTACTCGTGAACTGAGAAGAAAGCAAAATAAAATCTCTGACCAATGAATTAAGCCCCAAAAAGCTTTATACATGTGCAATCGAAGTCAATGAAGAAAGAGAAAAAAAAAAAAGAAAAAGGGGAAATTTGTTCTGAGTTTTTGTTAGAATGTGTTGTCTAATTCTAACAATTAAAATTAAGCTAAACCAAGTCAAATGTTATGCAAATAATATGACAGATGCTTCTGATTGGCCTGATATATTTAACACAAAATACTATGACAGCTGCCTTACTTTTGCACTAAAATGTGTGGCTATTAAAAGCAGTATTCGCTCTGGATAAACCGTGATCAATGTTCCATTGACTCTTCTTCTCTTCTCACAACACATTCTTCCTTTTCCATTGCAGAAGATTAAGATTTTGGCTTTGTGTGTTTGCTTGCATGTAAGTATGTATATGAAGGTAAAATAGTTGCTATTCTAATTTTCAACGATATAATTTGAAATGGATCATTAATCATTATGTCAATTCAGAATATGATTGTTTACCCCATGCTAGGTTTAGGTCATGTAGTTTAAAACCCATGGAGAGAAGGGACTCTTCACAATTATTATTCTCCCGTTGGTTATTTTAGAGTAGTTAACTAAATAAGACTTGAATTTTTGTAAGGTCATTTCATCATTCATAGTTTGCTAGGTTTTTCTAGTAATTTTATATCTCCGCATTTAAAGGTTGTTGCCTTTGTAGGTATATTTGGTTTTTGGTTGAACTAAGCATTTTTGGAGTAAAAATTCAGATTCTAAATCACATCGTCTATTGAAAAGGTTGTCAATAGATTTATTAACAAAAATGTCTAGAGGCAGACAAGAAAATGCATAACTTAAGGTATCAAAAAATTGGCAGTAAAATTGAAGCAAGCCTTTACCTGCTCCGAAGAACGACACAGGGCATGGCAATTTGTGCAGCTGCAGCAACTCCAGATTGGCTTCCAGCAACAAGGACACAATGGTTAACTGGTGCCCCAGCATACTCCGCCCCAGCACGCAATGCAGCAATGATCTTCTCTAGGCTGGGTAACCCTCAATAAATGAGATAAAATAAGACTTCGAAAGATAAACAAGTTAACCATTTAAAATTTGACAAACAATGCATGAGCTATCTATTCCCAAACATATGCATATCCTTATCCAGTATTCTACTGTAGGCTATTTGAAAACCAGAAAAAAGAAATCCATGAATTAGTTCTCAGGCCAGGATAAAAATCAGGCACAGTGCAGAAGACCATGACTTCAGCAACTTCTTGTTTTCACACTAGGTAGGGAATCTAGTTTCTGCCATAAACTGTCAATTCAGCATTATATTGATTAATAGTCGTCTCACCTTGCTTGTTCCTTGAACCTTATTTCTAAAGTTCTTAAGCATGTGTGTCATTTCCTTGTTGAGAGTAAGTTTGGGAAATAGCATTCCAAATTTTCGATGCAGTGTTCAACAACAAATGCCCACTAGAAATATAAGGTTGCATGGAATGAATGAGCTAAGACACCACTAGGTAGGCATGGCCGGTTCATTGAACCGCCAGTTTTGGCTCACGGAACTGACGGTTCAAAATTTTTAAAATATTGAACCTGAACAGACCCTTGAACCCGCTGGTTCCAGTGCAGTTCCGGCGACCATTGGTTCCGATCACGGTTTCCGGAGATATATGTTTTTTTTTTTAAAAAAAAAATCGGTTCTAATGTTACATTTTTCTTTCGAAAATATTAATATGAGTGTAAAAAATATTGGTAAATTTTATTTAAAATAAATTTTAGAATACCCATACTCATATAAGAAAAAAATTAATTAATTTTACAAAATAATCAAATAAATTATCACTTTATTTTGTTTAAATGTTATTAAATAAATTAAATAAAAATTTTGAAAAATTATAACTTTAAACTTAGTAAATAATTTAAAAGGTTAAAAAAAAAAAGTTAAAAACAATATAAGTTTAGACTAAATATTTCTCTTTTTTTTTACCATTTTACTTTTTAGATTTTTAACTTTTAAAGTAAAGTATATTTAAAAAAAAAAATCTTAAGTAAATCATATCATGTAGTAAAATATTATTGAGACTTTTAGAGATGTGTAAAATAGGCTAAGTGATTATCATTTTGAAAATAAAAATAGAAAATTTCTGGTTCGAACTGTACCGGAACCGGCGATTAATCACCGGTTCAGGTTCAGATTTTAACGTTCACATGAACCTTAACTAACCCTTAAACCGCTGGTTCCGGTTCAAAATTTTAAACCGACGGTTCCGGTCCTGTTCCGGTTCATCTACAATATGGTTCAGTTCCAGTTCAAAATAAATCGGTGGCCATGCCTACCACTAGGGAATTTTCAGAATCCCTTGTGATTATAGGTTGGGCTGGTTGGTTCAAGTTGGTTTTTAGTTCCAGTCAGATATTCCTGCAGTCGTCTAGCTTTAATAAATAACAGACAGGACCTTGACTAAGCAAGGTAAAATAATTAGTTCCATCAAGCTTAACAGGACTGATTTGTAAAGAGGGGTTGTCATTGGAATAGCTCAATTTTTATGTTGGTAGTTTTTGTCTCATCACCCATCATTTAACAAAATAAAGATAATAAAGTGATGCAAGGGAAGAATTTATCAACTCTCAACAATTAGGGCTAGAATAGGTTGATTATGGTTGGAACAAGATAACATATCGGTCTCAAAGAAAACTTTAGAATTAAAATTTTGAATTCATAGATAAAAAACAATACCCAAAACTAATTGTTTCTGTCCTATTTATATTAGTTAGGAAAAATCCTAATTCTATACTGAAAAGTATTCCTAATTGGCTAATACTCCTAGACTGAATAGTATTCCCATTTAGCTAAATCCTAAATAAAGAAGGAAAACTGAAAATTATTTCCTGATTAATTAACATGCTTCAATTTAATTAAGAATCCTAAATAAATAAGGAACTAAAAGAAAACTTCTTAATTAGTCTTGAATGCTCCTGCATCATAAAGGCAGATCTAGAAACAATACTGAAAAAAAAATAGAGGGAACCAAAGAAAAAAAAACCAGCTAGGTTCAGAATGGAGTTCGCAAAAAGGATTGCAATGCTTGCGCGAATCGTCTAGAAGAAACTGTGGCGAGAGAAGTCACTGGAAAACGGTGTCACGCGCAGACGCGTGGACAGGAAGCTGGATCTGTTTCAGGCGCGTGAGCTCACGCTTTTCAACGGACAATCGCGAGCTTCTGGCGGAGGACTGACCCACAGCTGGGCTAACTCCTGAGAGTGACAGTGATAACCAACTCCCTTCAGTTTTCCACCAAATGGACCGAGAAGAACAACTTTTTCATTTTCAAATCAGGCCTTTGGCGCTGATACCATGTTGAATTATCAGAGACAGGTGGGGGAGAAAGTTCTTCTCTATTTCTATATATTCTTGTGGTTTGCATCAACACTATATATATGTACAAATCCACATCTAAATAAGAACGATATAATAAAGGGAAAACGAGAAATCCTCATAAAAAACCACCTAAATTGATTATACAAAGTATTCCAGGATTATACAAATCAACAAATCAAAATACCGAGCTATGTCACAACCTCCATATGAGTTAATTTGGATACATCAATTATTATATGAAGTCCGTCTTAAGACCTCATCACGTGCTAAGTTGTAGTGTGATAATCAAGCTACTCTTCTTATCGCATCCAATCCAGCGTTTCATGAGCAAACTAAATATATTGAGATTGACTGTCACTTAGTTTATGAAAAGATACAGCATGAGATTATCTTGACAGGACATGTAAACAGAAGAGCAGCTAGTAGATATTTTCACAAAAGCTCTAAATAGAGCTCAGGTTGACTACAATTGTAACAATCTGGGCTTGATTGACATCTCCACTTCAACTTGAGGGGGATTGTTATAAAAATTCAACTATCTAAGTACGTAGGCTAGCATTATTATAGGGATTCATTAGATGATTTCCTAAGTGTTAGTTGTAAATAGAGTTCGGTTAGGAGTTAGATTCCCAATAGGTTTATAGTATCCTTTATATGTATATATATGTGTCCCTATTGATGAAAATAATACAACAATAATTTTCCACATTAAATTACATGGTATCAGAGCCCGGGGGGCTCGTTAGGTTTTTTTTCTCTGCTCTTTTGTGTTGAAACTACAGGCAGAGGGTGTTTTTTGGTGACTGCCAGTCTAGGTCACCCACAAAGGCTGGTGTTTTTGTCTCAACGCCACCCAAGGAAGAAGGGCAGGCCGCCGATCGGCTCTCCCTCCAAATCTAGTCACCGGAATCGTAGCGAGTGGGCTTCACGCGCCACTCATAATTTCCGCTCTTCTTCACGCGCCGGCGCGTGCGGGCGCGTGCAGCCATCTCCTGTCACTGGCTCTCAGTTTCCGGCATGGAGTAAAACAGTTCGACCACTTGACCAACGATCCACCTGAAGGAGATGCTAGGCAAATCTGGCTTAGAGAGGATGCTCGATTATTTTTCCAGCTTCCGAATTCGATTGACAATGAGGTAATTGGTTTAATTAATCATTATGAGTTTTAATCATATTTCATAACTTTTGTGGATGATTATTCTCGTGTTACTTGGTTATTTTTAATGAAAACTCGTTTTGAGATATTCTCTATTTTCTGTTCCTTTTGTGCTGAGATTAAAACTCAATTTAATACCTCTGTCCGCACATTGCAATGTGACAATGCTAAAGAATATCTATCTAGTTCCTTCCAATCTTATATGTCACAGAATGATATTCTTCATCAAACATCTTGTATTGATACTCCTTCTCAAAATGGGGTTGCAGAAAGAAAAAATCGACATCTTCTTGAGGTTGCTAGGGCACTCCTATTTCAAATGAAGGTCCCTAAACATTTTTGGGCGGATGCTGTCTCTACTGCATGTTTTTTGATTAATCGCATGCCTTCTTCTGTGCTTAATGGTGCAATTCCTTATAGTGTCTTGTTTCCTTCTAGACTTTTATTCCTTATTGAACCTCGTATTTTTGGTTGTACTTATTTTGTTCGTGATGTTCGTGCACAGGTCTCCAAATTAGATCCAAAATCCCTTCATTGTATTTTTCTTAAGTATTCTCGACATCAAAAGGGATATCGTTGTTTCTCTCCCGATCTTGATTGTTATCTTATTTCTGTCGATGCACATTTTTTGAGAACACTCCATTTTTTCCTTCTCCTATATATAAGAGTAAGGGGGAGGATGATGAGCTTTTAGTCTACGCTATCCAGCAATTTCCTAGCTCTCCTGCTCCTGCTCCTGCTCCTGTTCCTGAACTTGCACCTGCTCCTGCTCCTGTTCCTGAACTTGCACCTGCTCCTGCTACAACGTCTGCTCCTCCTATTCTCCTTCCTGCACCAGCATCTGTCCGCGCTCGTTTTGAACAGGTTTATTCCAGGAGACCAGGAACTCTTGACTCACTTCCCCTATCTACCGCTTCAACAGAAGATCCGGTTCCCTCCACTCAACCTGAGCCTGTGCCATTCACTCCTCAGTCAGACCTTGACCTTCCCATTGCTCTTCGAAAAGGTAAACGCAAGTGTACCTATCCTATTTCTTCTTTTGTTAGTTATGATCATCTTTCTCCTTCATCTCGTTGTTTTGTAAGTAACCTAGACTCTGTCTCTACCCCTAAAATTGTTGTCCAAGCTTTGTTCAATCCTGGTTGGTGTGCAGCAATGAAAGAGGAGATGGCTGCCTTTGATACTAATGGTACTTGGGATCTTGTGCTTCTCCCGGCAGGTAAGAAAGCTATTGGTTGTAAATGAGTTTTCACAGTTAAAATGAATCCTGATGGATCTGTTGCCCGTCTCAAGGCTCGATTAGTTGCTAAGGGCTATTCTTAGATTTATGGCCTTGATTACTCTGATACTTTTTCTCCTGTAGCCAAATTGTCTTCTGTTCGTTTGTTTATTTCTTTAGCAGCTACTTTTGACTGGCCTTTACATCAGTTGGATGTTAAGAATGCCTTTCTTCATGGGGATCTTCAGGAGGAAGTTTACATGGAGCAACCATCAGGCTTTGTTGCTCAGGGGGAGTTGGGTAAAGTGTGTAAACTTCGAAAATCTCTTTATGGCCTAAAACAGAGTCCTCGCGCTTGGTTGGTAGATTTTGCAATGTGGTTCACCAATTTGGCATGCAGAAGAGTACTTCTGATCATTCTGTATTTTTCAGAAGTACTAAGGTTGGTTTGATTGTACTTGTGGTTTATGTTGATGACATTGTTATTACAGGGAGTGATTCTGCAGGCATTACATCACTCAAGTCATTCCTCCAGACTCAATTCCAGACAAAAGACTTAGGATTGTTGAAGTATTTTTTGGGTATAGAAGTATCTAGGTGTAAGAGAGGCATCTTCTTATCTCAAAGGAAGTATGTCCTTGACTTACTAAAGGAAACTGGAAAATTGGGTGCCAAGCCATGCAATGCTCCAATGACTCCTAATTTGCAACTTTCAATTGGTGGTAAGCTATTTGATGATCCTGAGATGTATAGAAGATTGGTGGGCAAGCTGAATTGTTTTACGGTAACACGTCCAGATATTGCTTACTCTGTGAGCGTCTTAAGCCAGTTTATGTCTTCTCCTACTGTTATTCATCGGGAAGCTTTAGGACAAATTTTGTGCTACTTGAAAGGTAATCCAGGTCGTGGCCTCCTTTACAGTAATCATGGGCATTTGGACATTTGAGTGTTTTTCGGATGCGGATTGGTCAGGTTCGAAGGTTGATAGAAGATCAACTTCAGGATATTTTGTCTTTGTGGGTGGAAACTTGATATCGTGGAGGAGCAAGAAACAAAATGTAGTCTCACGATCGAGTGCTGAATCAAAATATCGAGCTATGGCACAATCTGCTTGTGAAATAATTTGGATTCGTCAATTGTTAGAGGAAATTGGCTTCAAGTCGTCCTTGCCTGCAAAGTTATGGTGTGATAATCAAGCTGCTCTTCACATTGCATCAAATCCAGTATTCCATGAAAGAACAAAACATATCGAGATTGATTGTCATTTCATTCGTGAAAAGATACAACAGGTTGTTATCTCTACAGAGCACGTTAAAACAAGTGAATAGTTAGGAGATATCTTTACAAAAGCTCTAAATGGACCTTGGGTTAACTATCTTTGTAACAAGTTGGGCATGATTAACATCTATGCTCCAACTTGAAGGGGAGTGTTAAGGACAAGTTGTAAATAGAGTTCGGTTAGGAGTTAGATTCCTAATAAGTTTATAGTATCCTGTATATGTATATATATGTGTCCCTATTGATGAAAATAATACAACAATAATTTTCCACATTAAATTACACTAAGATAAAATACATAACTTGTATATAATAGTGAATTAACCTCAAAAATCAAATATATAGAAAGCATTCATAACATACAATATATAGGAACATATTCATTATGATCCTCATGACAAGGTTTGAGACTTCAATCTCACATTGAAAGAATGAAATGTGGGGTTTATATAAACTTGGACTCTCCAATCTCAGTAGTACCTTTTCAAATATGGTGCTTCCAAGGTCATACTAAATTTTACTTTGCTAATTTATTAAAGAGAAACCAATGACAACCAGTTCACTGTTTTCATGTTTGTTTATTATATCAATAATTAAAGTCCGATTCATGTAATTGAAAAAAATAAATTAACAGAATTCAGAAGAAACTAAGTTCAGGGTCTTTTTTTTTCTTTTAGCAATTAGGCCTGATTACAACAATGTCAGCACCGGTATATTGATGACCAATAATAGTTGAAAAGCTTGACAACTGTGTTTGTTAAGCACATAACAACATCTAACATTTCAAAAAGCACTGAGAATTAAATTGCATAAAATCTTAATAAGGGCAAAATCAAACAAAAAATTATTGCAGCAAATTATTTTACTAAGTGCATCATAAAAATTTAAGCAGAAGAGAAGCTGTGAAGATAGTAATTAAAAAGTGGAAAATATATAATTAAGGCAGATATGTGGACTAACCTTTCAGTTGAGCTAGTATCAATCTGCACACTCAATTTTAACATGGATGCAACCTTCTCAGCTATTTTTTGTTTCTCAGCGGAAGCTGGTCCGAAAATCAAGAACAGACTCCTTTAGTATCCAATCTTCTAAAGTGAAAAGATGAATATTATTGAGTAAATATGTGTCAATCAACCCAACTTTACGATTTACCTGCTTTTCTTGCTTCCTTAGCAAGTTGCTCATCCAAGCCAGAAAAAACTCCTGTACCAAGAAGTTGGCTATATAAACTCTGTTCCACTTCCTCTTTACCAACAATTGTTATCTTCGAAGTTCTTTCATGACCAAGCTTGTCTATAATGGATCTAACAATTTTGACAACACACAAATACAAGCATATTCTAATTATATACTCGAAACGGATGTAGCATTGAAATTAACTAGCAGAAGGCTCAAGGATGTACATATTGACTTAACTAGTATGGGTGAATGGCATGTTCCGTTAATGCTACCAAACAACCTACTAAACTACCCATTTCAGATTCGGGTATGGCCATGGGTTACGATACATATCCATTTAAAGATTAAAATTATATTTAATAAAAAATAGAAGTATTTGTTCAAATATGAAAATAGTAACGAAAAAATGTAAAAATGGTACAATGACCAAATAAATTAATGTACAAACATTTTTAAAAGATGACAATACTGAATTTATCACAAATAAGGATTCTCATAGCCTATGTTGCACGGAAACTTCCTTCATAGGAAACTTCCTTTGGCTGCCGTTTTTGCGTTTCGGAAACATTTCCTGTGGAAAGGCTTGGAAACTCCTCAAAAACGTTTCGGGGCTGTTTCCATAAATTGAGTAACTTGGAAACACGTTTTCCTTCTCTAAATACGTTTCCATAAACTGGAAACTCTCAAAAACTCATTTCTCTAACCATATAGTCTAAGTAATCAAAACATATATATATATATATATATATATATATATATATATATATATATATATATATATATATATATAATCATGAATTTTAATCTTTGGTTTAAAAAAAAATTGCTATTACAAGATTTTGCTTCATTGCTAGTAAATTTAAACCAAATATTAGAGATTGAACGTCAAATTCGAAACTTAAAATATTCAAAAGCCGACAAAATTAAACCATGAAAACTATGGTGGTTCCACGTTGCACTATAGTACATTGCAATAAAAGTCAAATTGTAATTTTATATAAATAGTTGAGAAAAAAAATTTATGTTTGCGAGTATGCTACAGATCTCAATTTATGAAAAATTACATGCAGCAATTTAAAAAAAAAATCCATAATTTTTTGAATCTCTCGATTTTAGGTTTGAAGTTCAGCTATTTACCAAAAGTTTGCGTGAGTTGGTTCGGGTTCGTTTCAATAGCAATACCCATACACCTAAAAGAAAATATCAGGTTTTACCCAAACCCAATCCAAACAATCAAAACACAAATTTTAGAGTTTGACTAGGTTCAGTTTGGGCTGATTTTACCATCCCTAAAGACGAGAGAAAATTAGAAAGAAAGAGAAAGGAAGAAAATAATTGAAGGTGAATGTAGAACAAAAATTGCTTGTCACTTCTTTTGTTACTTAATCAAGTTTTATCAAGACTACACAAATACGCTTCACATTACTAGAACAATGATGATGTAAAAAAGACTTGAACACTTGTCTGCTTCAACATTACAAGTAGGGCCATTAGGGTGTAAATGAGTCGAGTCGAGCTCAAACCTACCAAGCTCAAAGCTCAGCCCAGTAGAATTCAACTTGGCTCGAGTTCACCTCGAAAAATTTTGAGCTCAAGACTCAAGTAAGTCTAAAATAAATATTATATATATGTTTGTAAAAAATATCAATAAGGTTCGAGAAGCTCTTGAGTTTGAACATCAAGCCCAACTTTTCTCGAGCTTAGCTCGAATAGGTTGCAAGCTGGCTTGCTCATTTACACCCTTAAGATCCATACCTCAAAACTTAATAAGTCAAGTGATGAGTGTCCGACATACTCTTGATAGCAAAACCTTTATAGTGAAAAGTAAATAAAACTTGCACATATAAAGTAAAAAATATATATATCATAGCGATGTACAATATCTAATTCCTAATTAAGATAGGACAACACGTCTATAATAAGATTGGAATTCTTAATTAAGATATGACAAAACTTTTAAAATGGGATATAATTTAAAAACTTTAATTAGTATAAAACTTCTGAATTAGGGATTGTATTAAATTTTCCAATTTATTAAATTCATAATTATTTTGTACACTATTAAACATTTTTTATTTCCTTTTAATAGTTTGTTATTTTATTTTTTAGCCAATAAAATTTAGATTTAAATAGGAAACTAATATAACCAATCAAATTACATCACATTTATCTTTTCAACCAATAAAATTAAAATCTTTAAAGAAATTTTTGTCAATCTATAAATTTAGTAGGGTTATTTTTGTCAATCCTAAGATTTTCCCCTCCCATTCTTAATTATATATATATATATATATAGAGAGAGAGAGAGAGAGAGAGAGAGAGAGATCTTTAAAATATATAAGGGGTTAATATAATATTTTTGGACATATTCAAAATAAACATAAAAAAATTAATGTAAAAACTTTGAACAACTACTTAAAAACATGTGTGTTTTATGTCATTGTTTGTATTTAATTCACTTTCTATGTTTAATGTAGTATTAATCTTTTTTTTTTTTCCTTATTAACTAGATGAATGAAAGAGTTTAATTTCTCTTCTTTTAAACCACCTCAAACCAAACCAAACTGTCACTAAAGATTTGGTTTTATTTCAACTTTTTTCAAATTGCACTTAATAATCAACCAAACCAACCCGACCCACAAACAAGCCTAATTCCTACAATTTCTACTTTCTATATTTATTTTTTTTTCCTAAAATAAATACTCCTAAAATCCCTATGAATAGGATATGTATCAATTAGGCAAGGTAATGTTTCTTTTTTTTATTGGAAGGAAGGTGAGGTAAATTGAAATTTTAATAACCTTGTATGGTTTGGTTGGGGGTTTTAGGAGATAAGGTTCAGTAATAAATATGAAGATTACAAAAATATCATTATCATGAAAGTTGTTATTTTAGACATATAAATTGGTTAAAACTATTTTTCTAATGAAGTACTCATTTACGAATATCAAATTTGTTCTTAGATTATGAAGGAAGAAAAAAAAAAGAAATACGGGGCGAGTAATTGGGGTTTTAAAGAATCAACATGTATAATATACGAAACTAAAATATTTAACCATGCCCACAAGGCTTTCAGTGGGTTTTCAACCCCTCAAATAACCATTAAAAAACCTCCCTCCCCCTCAAATCCTCTTCTCAAACAACCCAAAAACTTAACATTACCTTAACTTACTTTCAAAAACCTACCAACACCCCATCAAAATGAGTTGTTCAGGTTCATTTATTTGCATATGAGGATGAAACTTAGAGTTCATTTCTTCAAATACAAGGATGAAATGGACTTTATACTCCATTCCAATGCATTTACTGAGAAGATAATTATCCTATTACCGCTTTACTGCTTCGAAAGTATCCTGAATTCATATTGAAATTTTTCTTGAAAAAGTTTCATTCTCCAACTCTGAATGAATTTGGGGCCTCCAATCCTTTTTTGAAGAATTTATGTTGCACCCCTAGGGGATAACTTCTGTCTTCTGTAGTTCCAAAAATTTTCTTTAACAGTTTCATGCAAGAGCTTGGCTAAATGGTGAAAAAAATGTGACACAATATCGATAAAGTATGAAGGGTTGCAAATAAAGTTTCTATGCATTGGTTTGATGTAGAAGATCTTGTTACAACAAGACGTGCCCTTTGTTCACTAGTTAAGACAGAAATACACCTTGTGTACTATTTTGAATATAGCAAAGTGTGCCGAAGCATCATAAGGTTATAAAGTTACTGTAAACAAGATCTCTATCTCATGGAAATTATGTGAGAGATTTCAGCTTCAGCTAATGTGCTTAAGTTTCCAACTGAAGGGGAAAAGTTAATGGAAACGAGAATAAGAATGAAAGTACCATGCTTATATTAACATTTGCGCAGTACATGCCTATGTAAACATTTAGTCAATATATGTCATTAATAATTATGGTAACTCTTACTATAAAACAATCTTTAAAAACAAAAGAACATACCTAGTGATATTTTCCTCATGTTTACTACAAGTGGTTAGAATGACCACAGGTATTCCTTCTTTAGATGCAGCATCAATAAAACTGCAAATAAAAATTGCCTAAGCATCAATAAAACTGCAAACAAAAATTGCCCAATGTGGATTTAAAATGTCAACGTCAAGGGAATTTTAAAGTGCATATGAGGACATTGTCAACACCTCCAACGTCATATAAAGAATTTGATATTGGCATAAAAAGAAACACTTGTAAAATCTAAAATACCAAGTTCTTTTGAAAAGTGTTTTTTCTTTTTTTGTTTCCTTCCCAGAAGGTGATTAGTGGAGATCCTGGAGACACATCCCTCAAAATGGGTAGGGTTGCATATGTTGACATTAAATTTTTATGAAAGATGAAACCTTTGTTATCTATTATTAGTTTGTTTATGATGGATAAATCAAATGTTATTTTTTTCCAAACTCAAAACAGGTGCCAAACATATCATACACACTATAAAAAATCTTCATCCATCTCCTTTTCTTGAGTAATACGAGTTTTTTGGTGGCAACAGTGCTAGTAATTTTAGTAAGCCCCTATTAATAATTTTTGAATTCCAATTATGATTTGACAGTGTAGAAAAAAATATTGCATCTCAATGTCGAATAATTTCAAATTTAATTGATTATAATACAACTGCTTAGAAAAACATGTAAGGCTTGTAGAAAGTCAGTAAAAGAACTTCAATTGAACCCTTTATGAATACAACTGAATTGAGCTTGTAATAAACATCCTATCTCTAACTTTGTTTCCTATAACTCCCTGTCTCCTTCCGATAGATCCTTTCTATCATTTGTTGCTTCAGTTTCTATTCCACAGGGTTAGCAAGAAGCATCTTGTGATCAAATTAGAAAGAGGCAATGGTTGAAGAGATGAAAGCTTTGGCACAAAATGAGACTTTGGACCTTGTTGCTCCTCCTTTAGGAAAGAAACCAATTGGATGCAAATGGGTGTTCACAATAAAACATAAGGCAAATGGTTTCATTGAGAAGTCAAAAGCTAGATTGGTTGTTGTTATAAATTTAGAATAATATGAAAGAAGAGGAGAACTAAGAGAGGAGACTTCAACCAAATGGCCTACATCCACGGACGCTAATCTTAAGGCTAATAAAGATTGTGTGGCCAAGCACATTTTATAGCTTGTATTTATATACATAAGGAGTGTAGCTAAGGAAGGTATATTAAAGGAAACAATCATAATTTTTAGGCTCGATAATCCCATAAATTAGGAAAGATAATTCCTCAAATTAGGGGAACGTGATCCTCAAATTATGAATTCACAATCCCATATATAATAGAGAAGGTAACACATGGTGTTTTGAAGATTTTCATGTGACCTCAGAAGAACAACTAGTTGGAGTGTTTACCAAGAATCTTTAATAGCAAATCATTTCATACGTTAGTTTGCAAGTTGGGCATGCGGTTATATCTATCCACCAACTTGAGAGAGAGCATTGACTATTCACTTCCTATTTTTTGAGATTCCATAATTGTATTTATTTCCTGTACTAGGATTATAAAATTTCAACTTAATGAGACTTTTAAGCGATATCCATATAAACCTTATCAAACAACTCAAAACTATTAAGTGTTGAAAATTTTAATTTTAAGTGTGACGATGAAGTTTCATTAAAGATATCCTACTAAACAACCTTTTCAAATTATCTAGAAATAGCAAAGCTCAACCAGAAACACCTAGATCATACTTTGTTTCTAACCTCAATAATGTGAAAAACATAATCTTTTATATATAGCATAAAGTTGATCAATACCCCTAAACAATCCAGCAAATAGTGATCTCATTCATTAGGGGATTTGACACAGCTACCACTTTACTACTGGACTAGAAGAATCATCAAAGAGATTCAGACACAATTATGCTTGCTTGAATAGTAAATGGTGGCATCAAAGTTAAAAGAGGCAGTTGAAAAGAGAATATGAATGGCCCAATCCATGGCCCACTTATATTCAGTTAGGATTAGACGACTCACTCTTCTACTCCAGGACGTAAAGGTGAATTTTTTGACATCAGAAATTCGTCCATTGCATTATTCTGGCATAAAAAATAATTGCTCAGAAATTCATCACACATTCTAAGAACAAACAGTTGAAAAAGGAGGACATGAAAAATGGTATAATTGTTGACATTAAGTTTATAAACACTTGCACAAACATTTATTTTATGGGTGTGCCTGTGTGAAGTAACAGGTATTATGGGAACAAGTGACACCATTTTGGAGTATTGACGAATAAAACCAACCAGAAAGAGGGAGGGCGTGGACAGAAAGAGAAAGAAACCATCTCTTCTTTTTTTATTTTTTTCTTTTTCCTCTTCCTTTTTCTTTTCAGAAATTGGGGATTTGGAGAGGGGAAGTATGGATGGCTCAACTGCTACACTTTCCATTTTATTGGTTCACTACAGATTACTGTAATTGATAAGATTACACCTTGGATGCTGCCTTTGACCAGCTGCTCATCATTTAAAATAAAACAACAAATCTATCGAATGCCCTCTATATTCTCAATAGCACAAAACCTTGTTTCTAAATTTCAAATTAGCATAAAAATCTCAAAAAATCCCCTCTCAAGCCATGATCTTAACTATATTTTTCCATCGAATAATAAGTTGGAAATTTGCATCCTTGGTAGAATTTGGAAGAAAAAGGATTTTATTATAGGCATTTGCAACAACTTTTTATCAAAGCACATGAAACCATATTTCTTTCCCTGTAGTGTATTTAGTGCATTTGATCAGGTTCTCGTCCAATTCAATCAGCCAAAAGTGATAATGAGTTTACTAACTATGAACCAGTTATAGGAACCTCGAATATTTAAAAAACTACCTAATCACACAACAAAAGTATTCAATACATAAGCAAATGAACTTCATAAACATTAGGCCACCTGTAAACATGATACCTTTTCTCGCAGAACATTTTTTATGAACGTGCCTTTCTCACTTGTGGGCAATGAAGTGGGCCAACCAATCTGCAAGAGAATAGAGAGATTAACTGTGCCGAACAAATTATACCACAGAAATAATTTCAACAGAAAAATCACCTGGTTAAAATATAAAATCAGCATCCTTTCCTCATCAGTAGCACTCTTCCTGGAAATCAGAAAGTATAATTTGTACAGTAGATATCGAACTTAAACATAAATGCAACTGAGATAATTTTCTAAATCAAATGATAATTTGTATCAGTCCAAATGACAATGAAGAAGAGATATAGTTAGAAAATATGACATTGACAGAAACACCAACGATGGTAACCAAAATGTAAAATAAAGTGCAAAATTGATTACAAACCAACTCAAATATAAGACTTAGAAAGCAATTTTTATCTTGGATTGATGAGAATTTCCATCAAATTACAGTTCAGAATGAACAAAAGCACGTTGAATCATTTCGCACCTTACAAGGTCTAGATAGATAGGTTCAGTCCAATTCGCACAATCAAGTCCGAGCTTCTTAAATGCTGATGGTATCAAGAAAGAAAAGTGTCCTTAAACTTATACATCTCAAACAAATAGATAGGCAAGACCATAGAAAATATGATGCCATAGGTGATGTAATTAATGCATCATTGTACCTGCATTAAAGGCTTGGCGATTTCCTAAGCGGTATGCATCTATAAGAACCCTGTAAAAAAAGTAAGGCATTAAAATTAATCTGGAAACCAACAAACACTGGTAATCCCCACCCTAGAGATATGTATTATTGAAGAGATAACAATTGGGAGAAGGAAAGAACTACCAAGGCTTCTAACTATCTCTACTTCTACAATGGTCAAACATGTTCTGTCCATAAAATAAGCATGGGATAGATGAGACACTACTATGAACAAGGTGGAAATTCTAGAAATGACCAAAGAATGCACTCATAGAAATGTGGAAGTGCCATCCATCGAGAATGAACTGAAGGAGGAGCAAGTAAGATGGTTTTGCATTTTCAAGTGTAAACAAGCAGTCAATGTGGAAGATTGAGCAACATCAAGGAAGAAAATTTCGATAGATAGACCAAGGACAATAAGGGATCTGGAAGTGTAGCCATAAACCATCTGGTGAAGGAAAATGCTCCAAATGGTAGGCCCAAGGATCTAGAGATCAACAATGAGTTGCACCAAGCTGAGTTGTGATGTTTGCATTACACGATCAAGATGTTTCAAACGCAAAATACAGTATAAATTACAGTTCATTAACAAGTTTGCTACAGGAATATAGAACATCATTGAATTACAAACCAGTAGCACCGATGTAAAAATTTGATAAGAAATAGACCCATCTCTGAAACTTCTGAAGTAGAAAATTAAAAATCAATAAAAAGAAAAAAGGCATTAAGTAGCAAAGATGCTCGGTGATGATACAGTAAGTTATATGTATACACACACAACAGCTAGTAGAGGACAGAATTATCAATCTCAAAGAAAACACCGAAATTTAGGAACAAAGCAATTATAACTAACGGAGTAGCACGAAACATTAGGACAAAACTGGACCCAAATAAAAAAAAAAAAAAAAACATAAAAAAGATTAATACCCATCAACCTCGAGAAGAACAGCAAATTCTGGAGATGGTCTTTCGTCGGGGGAACTGGAAGGTGAACAAAATGGAATAAACCCATTGGGTTGCGAACTTTTTCCTAGAAAATTATATTTCCGAGAAAAAGTAAAGGAAAAAGGACCTAGAAACAAATTGTTAATAATCCTGGGCCGAGCTACATAATAGCATTTATTACAGTTGGTTATGGTGCTTGACAAACGGAGCGAGTAAAGAATTGAACATGAAGCAGTTTCCATGGCCATTAGCAAATGCCAAGTATCTGGCTGTCTTTCTAGTGGCTACTAAAGCCCCCACATTACCGCCCTTGAAGGAGTTTTTATGTAATGCTGATGGCTAAGGTTCGGGAACCAAACAGTAAATAAATAATCTTTTTTTTTTTTTTTTTTGGTAAAAAAACCCGGTATTCAGCACATTCAATTAATCAAAATTCGAGTTCTGCAAAGGTCCATTATGAGTCCACCCTCCCAGTCAGTTTTTTTCATTTATAAAGCCAAAATTCGAACCTTGAATGTTGTCAAAGGAATCCAATAGTTGATACAAATAAATAATCTTTAGGCTTCCTTTGCATGAGACGAAAAAGGATGGTAACGTATTGGAAAATAATAAGGATGCTTTTTCCTTTTTTTTTATTTTTTTTTGTTTAAGGGTTGTTCTAGTGACGGTTAGCTTTTACCTAAAAGCTATTTATATATAGCTGTTTGAATAGGAAGTATTCGGTAAAATTATGTGTTTAATTATCTATTAACTTAAAATGACAAAAAATGACATTAGTTGTTTAATTAGTTAAATTCAAGGGGAAAAAAAATAATGTGTATGATTATCAAAAAATTTAATTAATTTTGAAACACTAAACTAGGGATCTAAATGAGTCGAACCGAGCTTTGGTGAGCTCGAGCTTGGCCCGATAAGGATATACTCAAGCTCGGCTCAAGCTCGTTTCGAGCTCGAAATTTTGAGCTCGAGCTCGGCTTGTTTATAAATAGCCGAGCTCGAGCTCGACTCAGGCTGGACTCGATAACCATAAACGAGCCGAGCTCAAGCTCAAGCTCGAAATCTATTAACCAAAATGACGTCGTTTTAATATAGGTTTTAATTGATTTTGTCTTATTGAGCTAGCTCGTGAGCTCGACATGGCTCAATAAGGCTAACTCATAAGCTCGACTCGATAAAGCTGGCTTGCGAGGTAGCTTGCAAGCTAATGACCCAAGCTCGAGCTCGGCTTGATAAGCTTATTGAACGAGATCAAGCGAGCTTTTACCAAGCCGAGCCTCGAGTAGCTCACGAGCGGCTTATCTCATTTACAGTCCTCCATTAAACATTATAGTGTTTAACATTTCATAAAAATTTTCATTAACCTCTAAAAGTTATTATAAAATATATTATTAAATGGTACAAGTAATAGAGATAAAGTTTTGACTTTATCAAAATGCTAACAGAAATGATAAATGGAATAAATCGTTCCATGTCATGATAGTATTATATTGTCTAAATAAGAAGAGGTGGGGTCACAATTTTAATGTTGTAGCCAAATACTTTTAATGGGTTGGCAAGGCATATTGAATGTGTAGAAGGGCAAAGAAGTAAAACAAAACAAGAGAATAATGTGAAAAACGATAGCGTTTTGTTTATAGTACTGTCTTTGATAGTCTAAACTCTAAAAGAAGTGCGAGAAGAAAACCCTAAGTGCTTTATTAAGAACATGATTGAATTGAGTCAATCTAGGTGGAACCATACATAATTGATAACGAAGGTATTAAAACAGCGATAAGAGAGGCATAGTTGATGAGGAAGCATTAGGAGGGCGAGAAGGAAGCCGCAGTAGATAACAAAGCAGTTGACTGGAAATCAAAAAAGCAATGGTTAGTAATGTATGATGTTAATCGCAACAGGGATTAATTCAATTACCTTAAATTGGGAATTGGTATGAGAATAGAGAACAAATTTATATGAAAAATTAGGTATAATATAATTGATTGAGGGGTGCAGTACTTTTAGAACTAATTTATTGGAATTTGATATTTGGCATGCGGGGCACAATAAAGAACTGGAATAAGGCAAAAACGATGGGACTTTGACTGAGAAAATGGAGTGTTTAAAATTGCATAAAAATGAAGAGAACAAATAAATTTAATATGATTGTCAAGGTTAATTAGTTTGAACTGAATAAGATAATTAGGAAGTTTTTTTGTATAGATATGATATTGAATATCGCATTATTAGAAGCATAAAAATGTGGACATGTATGATAATGTAGTAAAGTTTTAGGAATTGGTACACATTAGTATTTGAAGACAAGACAATGGTTAGGGTGTCAGAGCGATTGTATGACGCTTGATTAGTAATAGGATAAGTTGAGCAACGGTTAAAAAAGAAATAACTGATGTTAGGAATATTGGTTATGAACTATGGCTTGCAGGGAGGCGATTAATAATAAAGATGCTGGTAAGAATCGATGTTCTATTGATCAGATAAAAAAACCTAGAGAATTTAGTAAAGTATGTGACGCACGGATTGACAAGAATGCCAAATCTGTAACGCCCTATTTTTCCTATGTTGAAATAGTAGTTTACCAGTCTGTGAATAGTATCACCGGTCTTGGAGTCGGTATTATTTTGGTCCGAAAAAATTACTATCTATGTGTTATATTTTATTTAATATTTTTGGAGCATGCATGCATGGTTTTTATGGGTAAAAAGTAAGTAATGAATATTTGGAGAATTTAGATAATTAGTGAACAGTGAATTATGGTGTTATATTAATTAAGGAAATTTCAGGATTTATTTTTATGGAATAAATTTGAGATTTTGTGGAGATAAATAATATTTTGAGGGAGTTTAATTGGAGAATATTTGTAGCCGTTAGATTAGATTACTATTGACTTAATCCTAGCCATCCAATTAGGAAAAGGACCAAAACACCCTTTAGTTACTTTATAAAAGTCAACCCCAATTATTTCAGTAACCATTTCTCTTCTTTTTCTTCATGTTAGGCGTGTTCTTCTCCTCCTCCTTCTCTTTGTTTCCTTCACTTCCTACTTAGCTAAATCCACCAAAATTAACCTACCCAACTTGATTGAAGTGATTAATCGTAGAGAGTGAAGTTAGAGAAGTGATATTTGGTGATAAATTTCAAGGAATTTGGTGATTTTCCTACTTAGGTCAAGTAAGTGATTTTATGATAATGTCATTATTTTTGGGTTTAGAGTTTTCTTTTAGCATATGTTGGATTTTGGTCGTTGCATTCTTATTCAATTCTTCCTGATCTAATGAATATCATTGAGGGTTCTCAAGTCTGGGGGGTTGGAGAGCTCATGTTATTGCAATAAATAATTGTGTGTGTTTTGATGGGATAAAGCACACCGGTCTCTTCTGATTTTGCAATTTAGGTGTTTTCAAAAAATGATTGTCAAAATCCATCAAGAAAATCATTATATTAAAGAAATACTAACTGATCTGATTTTGGTTTTACTTTCTACAAATCAACAAACTGTAATGCCCTTAATATTTATAAATCTTTTTTATTTGTTAAATATTAAATACTAAGTACTCAAGAATTTTTATATTCCTAATTAGTACAGTACTTTGTGGGTTTTGACATCTTTATGCTTTATAATTCTTACAAAATTTCTCATTTTGACAATGTCAAATATGCTTAAAGTGACTTTCATATTTTTTGAGCCTTTGAATGCACTCAATGTTTGCACTCAATGTTTGTTGCTATTTACAATTATTCTCCCCCGGTGACCTTTGAAGGCCACTTCTCATCACTTATGTGAATTCTAATAATGTTGATACTGATGCGGAACCCTATGGAAATTAATTTCAAGAACTCTATGACAAGATTTGGAATAGATTAAAGATCAAACTAAACTCCCCTCTATGGCACCCAAAACTTAAAGAAGCAAGAACACCAATAATAGAGTAAAAGAATAAGATAAACGCCACAAATAAATTGATAAGTTTACCTTGATTCTTGATGCAATTAGAGGAATGCAAACTCACAATCTCTCTAATCAATGGAACACACCTAAGCATGAACAAAATCTGTAGCTTTAATATTTTGTTAAAATGATTTATGTAACAACATAACAAGGCTATTTATACTAATTCTAAAAGGTCCTGATCCTTAAAGGATTTAGAATAATTAATCTAAATCAGCTAAGGATAATGATTTAACTAATCTAAACCAACTAAGGATAAGGACTAATTAATCCAATCCAACTAAGGATAAAGAATAATTAATCCAAACCAACTAAGGATAGGGATAATTAATCCAAACCAACTAAGGATAAGGAATAATTAATCCAAACTAACTAAGGATAAGGAATAACTAATCCAACAAACTATGGATAAGGAATAATTAATCCAAACCAACTAAGGATAAGGAATAATTAATCCAAACCAACTAAGGATAAAAATAAAAAGGGTGGCCCAACCCATTAACAATATTACAACTCAAAACTAACAAAAATGGGCTAACTTATTACGCCAAAGTTAGGCTCTAGTACGGCCAGGGCATGCTACACCATCAACATATGCCTCCAATAATGTAAGAAGCCTAGGTGTGCCTTCAAGTTCCACACAACACTTGTTGAAAGCAAGATCATGAAGCTCTTATGTAACTTGGTCTTGAACATATAAGGACATGGCTGCCTCATATCTCTTTGTATGACTTCTTGTAATTGGTCCACTAGGAAGCACTAATGGATTTTCCATGTTGTTCTTCTTGTTCCCTTGGACTCCATGGATGAGTGATGGTGGATCCGTATCAGATACCATCTTGATAATTTCCCAAACCTGATAATAACATAGCTGATTTGTCCATATTTTTGGCCACATGACCTGATTCATGAACATTGATGTTGATTTGAGATGGAATTTATTATAAATACATTAATGAATTGTAGCTTTTCCTAAATTTGTTGATTATAGGATGAAAAGCATTCAAGTTGGATCTTTTATCTATAGCCACAGTAGCTATGTATGTACTCGATCTACTAATCAGAAAAATATTTGTACCAAACATGCTTACAGCAGTTGCATTCTATAACTACAATGACTTTCTTCAGTTTAATTCAATATTCAGCTCCAAATTTAGTCTCATCGAAGGCAGGTTTCCTATGTTCCCGTCTTCCTTTGGACGTTTCATGTGATGCGATTCTATATAACTGCATGCTTAACATATTATATTATGTTAATTAATTAGAATTTGGCATTCACAACATAATTGTGAATATACTTTGAGCAGTTTTCCATTTCTACAATTTAATTCTCATATTATGAATTTGGTAGCAATCATTCTTTTTCTTGTATCATTTCATTGACTTTTGAATTTTATTTCAGGGAAAATTATAGGGAGTGAAGCCTTTTCTCAACGACTTGAGGCTGCTGCAAGGTGGACATAAGTTGAGAACACTTCATTCTTCATTTATATAACCTTTTTAACTCAAATTGTCTAATGCTTCTGTGCGGGAAATGGTATTATCCAATACAAAATCCTGAAGTCCTCCAGTTTGTGAGTGCTATCCACATTACATTTCTCGTGTGAAAAATTCTATATGCCAATACTTCATATCAATCCCCAATTGCAATAATGTTTAATGGAGTTTATGTAAAAAAACTGCTATTTTTAATATGCGTGGTAATGATTTTCCATATCTCCATTACTCTTTTACCTTTTGTTTGGTATAAATTAATTCCACAAAATTTTGTGGACTTCAATTGAATTACTATTTTCTCATTTCTTGTATATATACATATATATAAACAACTTTCATTTCAAATCCATGGAATCAATTCTAGAGATTGAACATAACTAAACTAATTTCCATCAAATTGATGGAATTTCAAGTCAATTCCCCAAAATTTATGCAATCTAAGTCTTCGACAAAAATTCTCACACTTTAATTAACATCTACTATCTCCTTCTTTTACTCTTTTCCCTTCCCATCTCTCTCTTTATTTAGTCTGCTTTTTTTTTTCTCTCTCTACTGTATTTTTTTTCTCTCAATCTTTCTATAAGGTATTCTTGATAACTGTCATATTTTTATTTCAATTTGAGATATATTTCAGTCATAGATTTTGTGGAATTCCATCTAATTCCATATCTTAAGTTTATCAGGCCAAACATGAACATACATTCAATAGAGTTCATTTGTAAATAAATGAAAATGCTTTAGATTCATTTATGCCAGATGGGGCCTTAGTGTTGATTGGCTTACATTGTTCACATGTTGGTAAAGGTACATGGATATTATATGTAAGGGACTATTACCACACATTTTTATTTCGTTGCTTATCTAATCAAACTTCCATGCCTTCTGATGTTTCAAATTGATCATAATGTTTTTGAGTGCATATTTCAATCAGGAAATAGTTGTTTCTCCATTAAAATATTGTAAGTAATTAAATGAATTAAAAGCGTTTGACATATGGTAATTGAAAATCTTAAAGGTTCATGATTCTCAGACATCGTGATTGGATATGAAATATTACAACTGTTAAGTTATTTATGCCTGTAACTTTTTCCTTCTTTAATATATGTCTGGTATGTGCAACTACACATAAATCTGACCTCACAACTTCATGAAGTGGATATGAGAATCATTCATTTTGTTCTTGCATTATGAGTTTTTGGCATCATGACACCTTTTATACAGGTTCGAAAAGATGCCATTAGAATCTTAAAAGATGACACCTGACTGCTGATAATGACCAGTGGGAGGACAAACATCTATTCAGATCTGTTAGGGGCACTGAAGTGCAGGCTGATTTTGATGATGTGGAAGGACGAAAGTTGATCCTTCTTATACATGGTAAGAGAACAATACGATAAAGCTTGTCAGTTGATTGGTGGAACAGAATGCAAGAATATTATTATACTTTCTTTTAGCTAAAGCATTTGTCATTTGTTGTAATACATACCATTTCTCGTATACCCATTAAAGATCCCATCTCTGACATGGCAATTATTTCGTGCAAAGGATCTGTTCTACTCGGAGAAATTCACGAAAAGCAAAGTATGAACAAGTCACATAAGTGTTTTTGGGAGCTTGTTGGCTCAAAACTTGGCAATATGCTTGGTGTTGAGAAGACTACTGAATATGTATGGTCTTAATGGAAATGTACATCATCTTTTTCCACTAATAGGTTTTTGTTAGTTTTTTGAGCTGGAAATTTTTGGAGAAAAATTTTAATACATACAGATGAGATTTTTTAATGGAGCGATATTTTCTTTCTTATGACTGTTAATACAAGAGCCTTTTTAGAGAAGATGCCAAATTTGCTCAGCATTTGAAGAAGCAGGAGGCTGTGACTGATTTTACAAAGTCAAAAACCATTGCACAGCAATGCCAATATCTTCCAATATACTCAGTGCGCGAGGATTTACTTTAGGTTCAAGAAGGCACAAAAAGTTTATTCTGTAGTTACTCTTTCATTTGTTGCTGTTGTTTATCCATTTCGATGTATGTATTCACCAGTTTTCTCATTCTGTTCATAAACGTGCACTGGACAGGAGGTCTGTGTAAATCAGGTCGTTGTTGTACGAGAAACTGGTTCAGGAAAGACAACTCAATTCACACAGGTTTTCCCCATGCATTACATTTTTTCTTTTTGGTTTAACCTACGGAAAATGTTTAACCAGTTATACCAGTTAAATTATAGGCACCTCATGAAGTGGAACCTGATATTTAGATTTTATTGACAGTATCTCCATGAACATCGGTACACGAGAAATAGTATAGTTGGTTGCACATAACCAAGTTGTGTGGCAGCCATGAGTGTCGCAAAAAGAGTTAGAGGGGACATGGAAAATGAATTAGGAGATAAAGTTGGTTATGCCATTCATTTTGAGGAGATGACTGTGCCAAACACCATAATTAAGGCAAGTGCTATATAAAATCCATGATAATGAACTCATTAGATGTTATTTTATACTTTCTTATAAGCCTTTGTTATCGATGATGATCACTTAAATGTCCATATGCTACGGGTGCCTTCTAATTTATTTATTTATTTTTTAGTTAAACTTCACTTTCACTTTGCATCAATAGTTTCACAAGATTTCTAATCAATGGCTTTTATGATAAATTAAATTACTCTACTTTGTTAACAATTGTGGTAGAAGCTCCTGTAACATGATGCTTTGTTTGAGCATTTTTCTAAGACGTTTGTAACAGTGGAACACATTGAGAATGATTTGATAACAGTATCTGAAAAATCCTAAGAACTTGGATTTGTGATTTATTTTAATTTAAGTACGTGTAGAGGCATTGTTCATCATTGTAGTTGCTGGTTATTGAGCAATTCATGTTACTTTCTTCATTAACATTCACTTGAGTTCTATGCTTATAAGACAATGGCATTCTAATTTTTTATATGCTCATTGTGCAGTATATGACAGATGGAGTGCTTTTGTGTGAAACTCTAAAAGATTCTGATCTTGACAAGTACAGGTAAGAAGTTGCCGTTTATCTCAACTTTATGTGCAACTCATTTTTGCTGGATCAGAAGTCCTTAGTTTGATGGTTTTGTTGCACAGTCATATTCATGGATGAACCACCTGAAAGATCTTTAAGCACGGATGTGCTGTTTGCGATATTCAAGAAGGTGGTTGCATAGTGTCGCAACTTCAAGCTTATAGTAACATCTGCAACTCTAAATGCTCAAAAATTTTCCAATTTCTTTGGGAGGTAACTTATTTGCCTTTTGCTATTAAAATGAGGCAGGCAGTATTCTCGAGTTCATTTGGCTTACATAGATTTTAAATACAAGTTTTATTTTTCAAGAAGGGATGTCAATTGATTCTTGATGGATGGATTGTGTAGATTTGATTGATAAATCTTTGATATAAAGGTGTGAATAGTTGACAAAAATTTGAACAATATGAAATTCTACTTGTATGTGTAAGTGGGAGGTAAAAAGAGTTAAGTTTAAGAATTGTTGTGAACTTATACAAGGTTGAACTAAGAATTAAACATACAATTTGTATTTTTTGACCTGATTTGAAAACCTACACACGGCGGACTAATACATATACAACCATGGAGCATGAGACCTCTGATAAAACGTCCTCTCCAATTTTACGCCCTAAAAATACAGAAGAATAAGAACCTGGTGAGTCTTCTTTAATCCCTGTTGATTCTGATCCCAATCTCGATTCTAGCCCTTTCGACAATGACCTTAATATTCCTATTGCTCTTAGAAAAGGAGTTAGAACATGCATTAAACATCTCATCTCCCATTTTATCTCCTATAATGCTCTGTTCCCTTCCTATAGAGCCTTTGTTTTGTCTGTTTCCTCGATTTTTATACCGCATGAGTTGCAAGAGGCATTACATGACTCAAAATGGAAGATTGCAATGGTTAAGGAGATGAGAGCTTTGGTAAAAAATGAGACATGGGATCCTGTAATTCCTCCACCAAGAAAGAAGCTAGTTGGATGCAAATGGGTGTTCACGGTTAAACATAGGGCAAACAGTTCAATTGAGAGGTACAAGGCTAAATTGGTTGCCGAGGGTTCAGTTAGACCTACGGAGTTGATTACCAGGAAACATTTGCCCCTGTAGCCAAGATGAACACAATCAGAATTTTATTGTCTTGTGCGGCTAATCTTGACTCGGAGTTACATCAATTTGATGTTAAAAACACTTTTCTACATAATTTTGTAAGGAAAAATAATAAAATAGCAAAACATCTTCTAAGGGATGTCCCAATTCATTGAAATTTAACATATGAAACACTGTTTTGGATATAGAGAATTACTATGCACATTTTTTACTAATAATTTGGCACAAGTTAATTTATATCCACAAAATTAAAAATTTATACAAAAATATTGGATATTTTAAAAGTTTTTAATGATACTACATATACTGTGGGGTTTACTATCCCACGTCTCATTTATTTTTGCATGCATGCATTAATATTAATAGTGCATTTCAAGAATTTAAAAATGATGAATTATTAAAAGATTTCATTTTTTTAATGAAAAAGAAATGGTTAAATTATTTTAAAAATATTCCACCCTTTTTTTTACTTGTGTTTTTATTTTTTTATATGTAAATTTGACATTTTATGTGATTATTTGACTATTTATTATTAAATATTAAATCTTGACATAGAAGATAGAGTTAATGTATATTTTATTATGACTGTAAGATTAATATTTGTCAAGATAATCTTTTTTATTTTTTATTTTTTAGTTTCAAGTATTTCGATGGAAGAAAGGTAAATATGAGAATTTCAATATTCAAATTATGATATAATAGTAAATTATAATTTTTTATATGTATAGGAATTCTAAATTTTATTTGTATTTTATTGGTTGATTAACAATATCATTAATGATAATTTAATCTCATTCCAATTAGAAAAATTTTAATTTTATTGGTTGATTAAAATTTTATAATAATTTTTAATTAGGAAATATAAAATAGATTAAATAGATTAACCAATCTAATTAAAAATTATTATAGATTAAATAGGTTTAGGGTTTAGGGTTTAGGGTTACATTTCTTCCATCGAAATACTTGAAACTAAAAAATAAAAAATAAAAAATATTATCTTGACAAATATTAATCTTACAGTCATAATAAAATATACCTTAACTCTATCTTCTATATCAAGATTTAATATTTAATAATAAATAGTCAAATAATCACATAAAATGTCAAATTTACATATAGAAAAATAAAAACACAAGTAACAAGAAAAAGGGTGGAGTATTTTTAAAATAATTTAACCATTTCTTTTTCATTGAAAAAAATGAAATCTTTTAATAATTCATCATTTTCAAATTCTTGAAATGCACTATTAATATTAATGCATACATGCAAAAATAAATGAAATGTGGGATAATAAACCCTACAGTATATGTAGTATCATTAAAAACTTTTAAAATATCCAATATTTTTGTATAAATTTTTAATTTTGTGGATATAAATTAACTTGTGCCAAATTATTAGTAAAAAATGTGCATAGTAATTCTCTATATCCAAAACAGTAATTCATATGTTAAATTTTAATGAATTGAGACATCTCTTAGAAGACGTTTTGCTATTTTATTATTTTCCTTACAAAATTATGTAAAAAAAGCGTTTTTAACATCAAATTGATGTAACTCCCAGTCAAGATTAGCTGCACAAGACAACAAAATTCTGATTGTGTTCATCTTGGCTACAGGGGCAAATATTTCCTGGTAATCAACTCCATAGGTCTGACTGAACCCTCTGGCTACCAATTTAGCCTTGTACCTCTTAATTGAACCGTCTGCCCTATGTTTAACTGTGAACACCCATTTGCATCCAACTAGCTTCTTTCCTGGTGGAGGAATTCCAGGATCCCATGTCTCGTTTTTTACCAAAGCTCTCATCTCCTCAACCATTGCAATCTTCCATTTTGAGTCCTGTAATGCCTCTTGCAACTCATGCGATATAAAAATCGAGAAAACAGACAAAACAAGAGGTTCTATAGGAAGGGGACAGAGCATTATAGGAGATAAAATGGGAGATGGGATGTTTAATGCATGTTCTAACTCCTTTTCTATGAGCAATAGGAATATCAAGGTCATTGTCGGAAGGGCTAGAATCGAGATTAGGATCATAATTGATAGCCTCGCAAAGCGGGCAATTTTGTTATGTTATTTTCACATAATTTGCATGATTGCATGTTGTTTTTATACATTTTACGTTTTCTCGTGTTGTCTTTTTGTTTTAAAGTGATTGTAGGAATGCAATTTGAGCAAAGGAATGAAAAGGCTTGCTTTTATAGAAAAAAAGGACCAAAAGTTGACTAAGTATGGAAGAACCTACCTAGCAGAATTCGCGACGAGAATGAAGTCGTGCTGCAAAGGAAGAACTGACAAGTCGCGAGCACAACCTGAAATGCGCGAGTGCGACCTATGTGACAGAAAGCTCAGAAGGCACCAAACATAATTCGCGAGTGTGACTTTCAAATGCGCGAGCGCGAAAAGCACTCTAGAAGAGGCAGAGACTTTATAAGCAACAATCGTGAGTGCGACCCTTAAACTCGCGAGCGCGAGTCGTGTTTCCAGGAGACGTCAACTGCTGCCCTTGCACCAGAAAATCATGTCTTCCCATGCACAGGTCGAGACTTTTTTTCCAAGAGGAGTCATCTGAAGCACCTTTTGGCCAACAATCACCATCATAGCCAACATCCTCTTCCTCTTCTATAAATTGTAATCCAAATTAAGAGGATGATATAGAGAAAAAAGAAAAGAAAAAAAAAAGATGTAGAATTAGAATACAGTAGAAAATAATAAAGTAGTACTTAGAAATAAGATGACAAGAGTCACTTATTATTGTTTGTGCAAAGAACATCCAAGAGTTCCTCGAGGTGTGACGCCCTCCGGAGGCTTGAGTTTGATTACTTCTATCTTTCTCTTGTTTTATTAAAGACTTTTTGCATGTTGTTCTTCATAATTTTCTATGCAAAGCAACAATATTATTTGGTTTCATTCAATAAAAGTTCTTTAAGTTATCTTTTGATCTTTGTTTAATCAAGTTTACTTAATTATTTTCTCAGAAAGAAATAATTAAGTGAAGATCAAAGAGATAGAATTCATTTAGTTGGATTTGCATGTGAATCTTTAACTTGCTTTATCAAAGTTAAGTCTAACTTATTGAAATAATCAAAGAATAAGAACTAGGATTAATATTTGATAAAGTAAGGCATTTGTTGTATGTAGAGATACATACAATAAAAAGAGTAATTTTGTACCGAGAGGTTGAATTATACTTTACCATATGTGATTAAAGAATCGTTTATTGCATGTTACACGCTTTGCTATAGAAAAAGAAAATCTAATGCATGATCAATTCTTCTAAATATTCTACTATATCTTTATCTATAGAAGTAAGTAGTATATTTAATTATAGTTTAAATAGGATTATAGTTTAATGATTTCATATTTTATTGCTGTAAACATAAGTGTTAAGGATAAGTAGTAAAGTGGACATAACCCATTCCTCGTGGGATCGATCTTTTTATTACTACGTTGCGATCTGTATACTTGCGGGTAATCAAGGAGTGCAACAATAATCAACAGGGATTAAAGAAGACTCACCAGGTTCTTATTCTTTTGTATTTTTAGGGCGTGAAGTTGGAGAGGACGTTTGATTAGAGGTCTCATGCTCCATGGTTGTATCTGTATTAGTTCGCCGTGTGTAGATTTTCAAATCAGGTCAAAAACTACAAATTGTATGTTTAATTCTTAGTTCAACCTTGTATAAGTTCACAACAATTCTTAGACTTAACTCTTTTTACCTCCCACCTACACATAAAAGTAGAATTTCTTATTGTTCAAATTTTTGTCAACTATTCACATCTTTATATCAAAGATTTATCAATCAAATCTACACAATCCATCCATCAAGAATCAATTAACATCCCTTCCTCCAATCAATATAGACATCATTATCAATAACTTCTTATTACAACAATAATAATATCAAATTGTATGTTTAATTCTTAGTTCAACCTTGTATAAGTTCACAACTTAACTCTTTTTACCTTTTACCTACACACACAACTAGAATTTCATATACTTTAAATTTGTGTCAACTATTCACATCTTTATATAACTACTAGGCTTCTAACCGTTATCAGAACTCTTGTCAAATCTTTATTCCTAATTCCTCATGCTAAATAAAAGATATACTTTATATCCATATAAGTTCATAATAAATTCTTAAAATTATATTATTCATTTGTGTGTGAGTATTAAAAATAGACTGACAGCCCATTTTAAATGCAACCCATTCTTGTCTTTTTAATTTAAAATGTCAGAAACACTTATTGCTCTTTAATGCTATAATCTCAACATTATTTACAACGGGATTATCATCTTTTGTATAAAAATGTTTTCCTCTCTCAAAAGCAACTGTTGGCAAGAGTAAGGGATCCATTCTCAGATTTTCAAATCATCCAAGCTCTTCTCTGCAAGCCACTTTATTTCTTTTATTCTTTATTCTTTAAGAATTATTTTTAACAGAAAAAAAATTTTAAAACAACTCTTTCGAAGAATAGTTCTGATTTTACTTTCTGTTTTTAAATCTGTTTTTTGTTCTTCTTGTGCTTATAGTTGCATTTCTCTATGTCTAAAGATTCATGTAATTTGTGGTAGGCTAGAGATTTTTAATGAAAACATTTGTGCATAGATTTGTTGCAAAGCTACGTTGTAAAAGGTTATCAAGCAACCTTCTCCTTAGTGAGATTATAATGTCTTGATCTGAGTTTTCTGTTCTCTGTAAAACACAAGTGTAGAGGTTGACTGAAACCTTTGGAATATAGTGGGTTAAAGGTTAGATCTAAGTTTCTGATCTATTTCCTTGTAACAATTGGTTTATCTTACCCTTTAAAAGAGATAACATATTGGAGGATCTCAAGATGATTCTTGGGGAGTGAATGTAGGCCAGTTAGTGCCGAACCACTATAAATTTATGTGTTGTTCTTCTTTTAATTTTTTGAAGTCTTGTTTATAATTTTAGAAATGCAAAGTCCTTAATGATTTCCTAATTCTAAATGTGAAATAGGCCTATCTTTGTGGAGCATTACGACTTTAATGCAGTGATTTGTCCAAGTTCTAATTTATGCCTATTTATTAAGAAGAAATCATAATCTAAGTTATAATTAGTTTTCTAATCTTTCATAAGCTTTAGGAGGAAGCACTAATCTTGATAACTATCTCTCATAAACGCTTTCTAATTTCACTGCTTTAGAATTATGACTTGTGTTTTAAAAGCTAAATTTTTAGAAAACTCAATTCACCTCCCTCTTGGGTTGTGTCATATAAAATGGGACTCACAATCTGAATGTGAATCCTCCACTAAAAGACTCTAGCATTGGTCATTATGAGGGAAAACCAGAAGATGATAAAAAACAAAGGAAGCAAGTGGCCATGCTACTTCTGAAATGTCTACATTTTGCGGTAAAGATTTTATGGCCAATTATTGCCATATAGTTTCAGTAATGGCATGAAAGGGATTATGAACTAGAATAGATTGAACTTCTGCATCACAAGTTCCTCCTATTGAACAAGCTCATATCATGTTTGATGTTTTGAGCACTCTACTTTTCTTTTTTTCCTTTTTTTAGAAAAAACTTAAGTTACTTTTTTTTATATATATATAATAGAAAAATAAAATTATCAGAGGAAAGAAAATGCAGAGTAAAAATTTCAAATTAGAAGTAAATTCTGACAATGATCAATTTTCGTCAAAGTGTAACTCTAAACAAGAGGGAGAGTTTATTGGATTAAAAAAACTCATGAATAGAGAATAAAAAAAAAATAAGGCTTGCTAATTCGTTGAACAGTGTCATTTTTTGGAACTAAATTGAAGAAAACATAAGGAACTAAAATTTTTTTGGGGAAAAATTTATGTTACTTTTGTTTGATATAAAAGAAAAATAAAATTAATTTTTCTCTACAAATTAATTTTAATAATTTTTTATTTTTCTTCTAATTTGAAGAAAAAATTATCAGAATTCTTTTCCATTATATTCCTTTCTTATTTCCAAATAAAATAGTTTTTACTTATTAATATTCATTTAGTTTTCTTTTCTATTTTCCTCCTATGTGACATTATTTAAAAATATATAAAAACTTATCTTCTTACAATTGCTTTTATTACAACTTATTTTCTTACAATTATACTAAATAACAGCTCTGTCATTTAAGATAGGTTTCTCTACTTTTATATATTACATGGATTTTAACTATATTGAAATTAGGATGCAATTTTAATACAAAGGTAAAATTGAGGTGCTGAAGGGGTTAAGGTTATTTTAGAGTAATTAATCCAACTCACAAAGTGAAGGTATATCAAATGATTTACTCCGAAGAAGAGCAAGAGCTTAAGGACTACTTTACTTGAGGAAGAGATGAGTTGTTCCATGCACTCAATAAGGGCATAACAGGCCGCTTCGATTTCGTCTTTGCCAGTCATAAATATCAGAATATCGCCTGGTGCACTAGTAATGTTGATGGCCATAGCTTGCTTCACTGCAGCTTCAACATAATCTTCATAAGGGCTTTTACTACTGTACAAAGTATTCATAGAGAATGTTCTCCCTGGAATGTGGAAAATCGGTACACTGCAGCACATTAAAATTAAATTTGTATTTAAAATCTAAGCCAAGCCAAATGGACTCAAGAATGGTGCCTTATTTTAATAGCAGCAAGGCAAATAAGTAACTCCCAAAGAGATTGGAAAATTTCTCAGCATTTAGAGTTGTAGATGTTACTATAAGCTTGAAGTCACGACGCTGTGCAACTACCTTCTTCAATATTCCGAACAGCACATATGTGCTTAAAGATCTTTCGTGTGCTTCATCCATGACTATGACCTTACAACAAAACCATCAAACTAAAGACTTCTAGTCCAGCAAAAATGAGTTGCTCATAAAATTGAGATAAACAATAACTTCTTACCTATACTTGTCAAGATCAGAATCTTTTAAAGTTTCACGCAAAAGCACTCCATCTGTCATATACTGCACAATTGAGCATATAAAAGTTTAGAATGTCATTGTCTTACAAGCATAGAATACAACTCAAGTAAAGCTTAATGAAGTAACATGAATTGCTCAATAACCTGCAATTACAATGATAAATAATACTACTGCACCTACTAAACTTAAAATAACTCACAAATCCAAGTCCTCAGGAATCCAGACACTGTTTTTAAATCATTCTCAATGTTTTGCAGCTCTTCAATTTCAAGAGGGTCACTTTTTTGTACCTTCTAACTATCTGTGTTCCCATAGATTTCCAATTTTTTATTTTTTCTTTTACAACTTCTTAGAAAAATGCTCACACAAAGCATCATGTTACAGGAGCTTCTACCATAACTTTTAACAAAGTAGACTAATTTAATTTATCATAAAAGCCCTTGATTAGAAATCTTTTGAAACCATTGATGCAAAATGAAAGTGAAGTTTAACTAAAAAATAAATACATAAATTAGAAGTTACATATGGACATTCAAGCAATCATCATCGATAACAAAGTCTTCTAAGAAAGTATAAAGTAACATCTAATGAGTTCATTATCACAGATTTTATATAACACTTGCCTTGATTATGGTGTTAGGCCTAGTCCCATCCTCAAAACGAATGGCATAACCAACTTTATCTCCCAATTCAGTTTCCATCACCTCGCTAACTCTATTTGCGACACTCATGGCTGCCACACTCCTTGGTTGTCTGCAACCAACTATACCATTTTGTGCATACACATCTTCATGGAGATACTGTCAATAAAATCCAAATGTCAGGTTCCACTTCACGAGGTGCCTATAATTCCACTTGTATAACTAGTTGAACATTTTTTATTAGTTAAACAAAAAAGAAAAAATGTAATACATAGGGAAAACCTGTATCAATTGAGTTTTCTTTCCTGAACCAGTTTCTCCTACAACAACAATGACCTGATTTTCACGGACCACCTATCCTGTGCACATTTATAAACAGAATGAGAAAACTGGTCATACATACATCCAAGGGGATAACCAACAGCAACAAATGACAAAGTAACTTCAGAATAAACTTTTTCTGGGTTCCTCAACCTGTGGTAAATCCTCGCGCACTGAGTATATGGCAAGATATTGACGTTGCTGTGCAAGGATTTTTGTAACACCCGCCGCTCGATCTCGAAAGACCCGACGGTGGATGCCACATTCGGTGCCGGAGGCACTGTCCTAACCTACATAGAAATCATACAATTATATTATGAATTAGAAGTGACTTAGTATTCACAAGTTTAGCAAGTAATAATATTAATATTATTATTTTTTTTTTGAAAATGCTTTGGAAGAGTCCTACAGAAAAACTGCAAGAGTTTCCCCTAAAAATAGAAGTTGCCAAACATATGAATACAAAGCACTCCCAAATTCAAACTCCAAACCCCATCAAACTCCAATAACAACACAATAGCACTTCCATAATTTCATAACTACATAAGTCCTCAATAACATTTTAATATTCATCAATTCAATACATTCATGTAAACATATTAACTTTTATTTCTCTCCCAATATATATATATACCAACAGAATTTACAATAACATGCTTAAGTCATAAATTAAATGCATCTTCGAAGTATTTTTCCCTTCCAATATTTTTCTATTGGAGCTTCCCTCATTCCTTTTATCGAGCATAATGATGCGAATCGGGCTTTAATGAGTTCTAATATGCAACGTCAGGCAGTTCCACCACAATCTCTGACCTGCGCGTGATAAAAATCAATGCGCTGAGTGGATGACTCAGTGGTGCTAAATAACCAACAATTAAAATAACAAGAAATAGCCAAGGCAAAACTTGCAAGTGCTTTAATTATATAAATACCGAAATTGCATTAATGTAGTGAAAACACTGTGAAAGCAATAAGAAGATTATAAGTACAAATATGTCGTCATTCTTTTATAGCAAAAATAAAATTTCACTCTTTTTAGTTAAGACTTGTACTAATACAGAATGAATATAAGCAGATTTGATCGTGGCCTATGTTAGCGCCACCCCCATCACACAATCGTGGCCTATGAAAGCGCCACCCCCCTCACACAATCGTGACCTATGAAAGCGCCACCCCCATCACACAAATAAGCGCGTCCGCCTATTTATAATGGCTGATAACCCTAGCGTATGATCATAGCTTTACAAGTGGCATTTCTCACCATACAAATAATGCCTTCAAATCTTCAAAGCGAAGACTATAGCTGCTAACTACAAATCATGAGTAGGGTAGTTCTTCTCGTGTGGTTTAAGTTGTCGGGAAGCATAAGCAATCACCTTGCCCTCCTGCATAAGCACACAACCCAAACCATGATGCGAAGCATCACTATAAACATCATATGGTCTGCCTAGAGCTGGTTGTGTCAAAATTGGAGCCTCAGTAAGCATCGCCTTAAGCTTCTCAAAGCTACTCTAGCATCTATCTGTCCACTCAAAACGGACATCCTTACGGAGAAGTCTAGTCAAAGGAGCCACAATGAGAGAAAATCCCTTGACAAATCTTCTATAATAACTAGCCAATCCTAAGAAACTTCGAATCTCTGTAACATTCGTAGGTGGCTTCCAATTAAGCACTGCCTCAATCTTCTTCGGGTCCACCTGAATACCCTCTGCAGAAACAACATGCCCTAAGAAAGCAATCTCAAGCAACCAAAATTCACACTTACTGAGCTTGGCATATAACTGTTGGTCTCTTAAGGTCTGCAGAACTGTTCGTAGGTGGTGATCATGATCCTCTCTAGTCGGAGAGTACACCAAAATATCATCAATAAAAACCACCATGAACTGATCCAAATAAGGATGGAAGATCCGGTTCATTAGGTCCATAAACACTGCTGGGGCATTAGTCAACCCAAATGGCATCACTAAAAACTCATAGTGACCGTAGCGTGTCCTGAAAGCAGTCTTAGGTACATCTGATGCCTTCACCCTTAGCTGATGATAACCTGATCTCAGATCTATCTTCGAGAATACACTAGCTCCTCTCAACTGATCAAACAAATCATCTATCCGAGATAATGGATACCGATTCTTCACAGTAACTTTGTTAAGTTGTCTGTAATCAATACACAATCTAAGTGAGCCATCCTTCTTCTTTACAAACAATACTGGAGCACCCCATGGAGATACACTAGGACGAATAAAACCCTTATCAAGCAACTCCTGAATCTGGATCTTTAACTCTTTCAACTCAGCAGGCGCCATCTGATACGGAGCAATGGATATCGGTGCAGTATCAGGTATAACCTCAATACCAAACTCAACCTCTCTCTTAGGAGGTAAACCAGGCAACTCCTTTGGAAACACATCCGAAAAATCACATACTGTGGGTATATCATGGACACTAGGAGATTCTGACTCTAGAGCAAGTACACAGGCTAAGTAGGCCTCACAACCATGCTGGATCAGTCTTCTAGCAGTAGAAGCAGAAATAACATTAGAGAGGTAATCCGACCTCTCACCCACAACTACAATCTCCTCACCAGATGAAGTCTGGAGTGTAATCCTCTTAAGTCTATAATCAACAATGACCCCATGTCTAGACAGCCAATCCATACCTAATATCACATCGTACTCCCGAAAAGGCAACTCTATCAAATCGCTCGGAAATACATACTCATGAATGACTAAAGGGCAATCTCTATTCACCCGATCAACTACTACACTCTGACCCAAAGGGCAAGTAACCTCAACGTTGTGCTCTAATGTATCAACATGCATACTACCCAATCTACCTACATGTATGCATATGTATGAATGCGTGGAGCCCGGATCAATCAAAGCAAGTACAAAAGTGTCAAAGATAGAGAAGGTACCTGCGATGACATCCGGTGCATCCCGCTGCTCCCTGGTCCTGATGGCATAAGCCCTCGCCTGTGCTCTAGCCTCTGGTCTCTCCACAATCTCAGAAACTGGTCTCTAACTCCTCATACCATATCCCTCACTACGGCCTCTTCCTCTGCCTCTTTGAACATAGGGAGCTGGCCTCCCAACCTGGTGAGCTGGACTAGTCACTGTCATAGGACAATCCCTGATCATATGCTCAGTGGATCCACATCTAAAGCAAGGTTTCGTAGCTCCCCAACACACTCCAACATGTCTCCTACCACACTGAATGCAAATTGGTAGGTCTGGCCATGCAGCACCCCCGCCACTAGCAACAGATGTAGCCGGAGGAGCTGATCTCGTAAATATACCCCAACCAACTGTCTGGCCCGGTCTGACCCCCATCTGCGGTTCGCCTCTAAATCTCTTGCTACTAGACTGGACCCCTGAAGTCTGTCCAGATGTAGCACTCTGCAATCTCTTATACTGACTGCTCTGCTGGGTCCTCTGACCTCTGGCCTGTCTCTCATTCCGAATAATCTCAAGCTCTAAAGCAGCCTTCACCAAACCAGCTAATGTGGTATGTGGCTGGGATGTCAAGTGCATCCTATACTCATCCAGTAACCCCTTTCGGAACCGCTTACACCGATCTGCCTCAGTAGGGACCAACTTAGAAGCATACCTACTCAACCGCAGAAACTCCCGCTCATACTCGGAGACAGTCATCCGTCCCTGCCTAAGCTCAAGGAACTCTGCTATCCTCTGATCCATGTATAACTTCCCCACATATTTCTCCTGAAACGCAGAGAGAAAGAAATCCCGAGTAACATCCTCGGCTCTCGCTGTCTTAACCATAGACTCCCACCATAGGTAAACCTTTTCCTTCAGCAAGGAAACAACACAAATCAATCTATTTGGAGGAGTACACTGCATCTGGTCCAAGATCCTCTTTGTAGCTTGGAGCCAGAATTCTGCTACAGAAGGATCATCATCCCTCCGACCCATAAAATCCTCAACACGATACTTCCTCAATCTCTCTACCGGCGACTGAACTGGAACAGTTGCTGGTGCGACTGGAGCCTGGGGAACAGCTCCCGCAGCCTGCCTCAATGCAGCTACCAACTGTTGTACCAAATCACCCTGATTAGGCCCCGTAGGACCCGCAGTAGCCTGTCCTACAGCCGAGGCGCGCTCTACATCAGAACCCAGAATGCCACCAGCGACACCACCGGCTGGCATACCACCCTCTAACATAGCACCCTCTGGAGGGGCATAACTGTCCACCTCCTCATCCGTCAGGTGCTGAGACATCACTAAATACCTACAAAGACCAACAGATTTGCATCAGAGAGAAATTCCGAACGCATACTAATATGGCATGTATTTCACTTAAATCACTTATATCATTACGCCAAATCAGATACACTCTCATACCAAATCATATATCCTAGAATCGTCTAAACCTATGCTCTGATACCACATAATGTAACACCCGCCGCTCGATCCCGAAAGACCCGACGGTGGATGCCACATTCGGTGCCGGAGGCACTGTCCTAACCTACATAGAAATCATACAATCATATTATGAATTAGAAGTGACTTAGTATTCACAAGTTTAGCAAGTAATAATATTAATTTTTTTTTTTTTGAAAATGCTTTGGGAGAGTCCTACAGAAAAACTGCAAGAGTTTCCCCTAAAAATAGAAGTTGCCAAACATATGAATACAAAGCACTCCCAAATTCAAACTCCAAACCCCATCAAACTCCAAAAACAACACAATAGCACTTCCATAATTTCATAACTACATAAGTCCTCAATAACATTTTAATATTCATCAATTCAATACATTCATGTAAACATATTAACTTCTATTTCTCTCCCAATATATATATATACCAACATAATTTATAATAACATGCTTAAGTCATAAATTAAATAATATAGTCTCCAAAAATGTACTATTTATACATGCCATAATTCTTAGTTACATAAAATACTAATCAACTACCAAAATATCTCTTCAGCTCTGATGCTACTCTTCAGGTCTTTATGTAGTAAGCACAATCTCCGACCTGCGCGTGATAAAAATCAACGCGCTGAGTGGATGACTCAGTGGTGCTAAATAACCAACAATTAAAATAACAAGAAATAGCTAAGGCAAAACTCGCAAGTGCTTTAATTATATAAATACCGAAATTGCATTAATGTAGTGAAAACACTGTGAAAGCAATAAGAAGATTATAAGTACAAATATGTCGTCATTCTTTTATAGCAAAAATAAACTTTCACTCTTTTTAGTTAAGGCTCGTACTAATACAGAATGAATATAAGCAGGTTTGATCATGGCCTATGTTAGCGCCACCCCCATCACACAATCGTGGCCTATGAAAGCGCCACCCCCCTCACACAATCGTGACCTATGAAAGCGCCACCCCCATCACACAAATAAGCGCATCCGCCTATTTATAGGGGCTGATAACCCTAGCGTATGATCATAGCTTTGTATAACCAAATCAATCTCATCATACCACATTTCAATCATGCATAGTAGAGCCCAAATCAAAATCATTCTTTCACAAAGGACTTTCTTACTTATTCAAAATTCTTAATCAAAACACTTCATTACTAAATACCCATCATTTCAAAATATCTCAACTTACAACTTACAAAAATTACCACATTCTTCAAAAGAAATATTTCAAATAGATATATATACTTAATATAGTATAAAAGTACATATATCAAGAAATTTTCAGCATTTTTATAAACTTGACCTTTGCTGGGTTTTTAAAACATAACTTGAGTTATGGGTCTCCAAATTAACTGAAATCAGATTCATTAGAAAGCTAAGACAAAATACTACAAATGTTATGAAGGGACCACAGCCCAGATCCATCGATCAAATAGCAAACAAAAGCTCAAAACACAGACCAACGGATCAAACCTGATTCAGCAGAACCAAGTCCAATGTTTATTGAATTCCTATTTACCGAAACACTCAAATTAAACCAATTTAGAACGAGAGAAGTCTCAAGACATAGGGCAACAACTTTTGTGAAGAACTCAGAACCTAGTCTTGTCATTATAGTGGTCAAAATGGGCACTCAATTCAGTGATGCATGTGGCCCGACACAAACAGAGTCAATTTGGGTGTTTCAGCCATAAGTTGAGCTATGTATCTCCAAATTGGACACAAGAGGATGGGTTGGAAGCTAAGAGGTAGACCTACACCTTTTCTGAAGGACTCAGACACAAATGGAAATTAGAAAGGATCGAAAAATGGTCCTTCATCTCACTCAAAAACACGTTTTTCCCAAATTCAGCTTACTTTAACCATGAAAGGAATATGAATAACAAAGATACAAGGTAGAAATGTCTACCACACCATACATACTCATCAAACATCATCCAAGAGCATGTAATTGCAACCAAAATTCAAAAAATCAATCATTTCATACAAAATCTCAAAAGATACACATGATAGCATAAAGGCACAAAATCAAAAATTTGAGTAAGGTAAGTGTGTTTATAAGCACTAACCTTCAAAACAAGCTTTAACAAGCTTGAATCAAAGCTTCTCAAGCTTTGGTCTTACCCTTATCCTTGGTAGAAGACTCTCCACCCTCTACATGTAAGAAACTGAAAATCAAACAAAGAAAACAAAGAAAAGAAGTACTTGGAGCATGATTAAGCATGTATATGCTAAAAGACAACTCTAAACTCAAAAATAATTTACTTATCATAAAATCACTTACTTGACCCAAGTAGGAAAATCACCAAATTCCTTGAAATTAGTCAGCAAATATTACTTCTGTAGCTTCACTCTTTAAGATTTATTACTTAAATCAAGTTGGATGGGGTGAATTTGACGTGCTTACTAAGTAAGAATTGAAGAAGAAGAAGAAGAAGAAGAAGAAGAAGAAGAAGGAGACGTGTAGGAAAAGAAGAAGAAGGAAAAAAAAATTGTTGCTCAATAATTGATGGTTGCCTTTAATAAAGCAACTAAAGGGTGTTTTGGTCTTTTCTCCAAATTGAATGGCTAGGATTAAGTCACTAGTAATCTAAGTCACTACAAATATTCTCCAATTAAATGCCTTCAAAATATTATTTATCTCCACAACACTTTCTAATTTACTCCATAAAAAAAAATAATTCCTCATATTTCCTTACTTAATATAACACCATAATTCACTATTCACAAATTCTCTAAATTCTCCAAAAATATTCCTTACTTACTTTCTACCCATAAAAACCATGCATACATGCTCCAAAAATGTTAACTAAAATATAAAACCTAAGTAGTAATTTTTCCAAACCAAAAATAATACCAACGTCCGGACCGGTGGTACTATTCACAGACCGGAAACTACTATTGAAACACAGGAAAAACGGGGCGTTACAGCTTTTGACTTTGCAAAATCACTCACAGCCTCCTGCTTCTTCAAATGCTGAGCAAATTTGGCATCTTCTTTAAAATCCACTTCGCCTTTTTCGCCTACTGTGGCAGTATCAGCATCAATCTAGAATTAAAAGAAAGATGTTAATAACCTCACATTTTCAAAAACTATTGAAGTTAGAAATTTGTCCTACAACTCCAAGTTAACTACCAGTAGATTTTTTTTTAAGCAACAACATCTCAAAATCTCATTTTGGATTAATCTTACTTTTATAGATAATATGATGCGAGTTTCAACTTGCAAGTCACCTTAGATTTATATTAATCAAAATTCAAAATTGACTAGGCGTAAAGTGTATTTAAATTTTAATTGGAAAAATCTACTGTTGAATATAAAATCAGAGAAAGAGGTCTTCGGTGGTACTATCATGTGTTACATAGATGATCACGTGACCAAGTTTGTAAGCACAATGTTTTTTGTAGTGGAGGGTGCTAAAAATGGAAGAGGTCAACCTATAACTACATGAAGGGAAGTTGTTGTAAAATGTAAGCATGCCCTATAATTTGTTTTATTTATTAATATTTCACGATATTTTTAAAAATTTTCCATTTCAATATTCTTTTTTTCCACAAAATGTATTTCAAAATTTTTTTCCCCAGTTCATACTTTGCTTTTCATTTGATCAGGGTAGATATCATGGGATTCATATAACCGAACCCAATTAATTTGGGATGAGGTTAAGTTATTGTTGTTGTAAGTGGAAAATTCTGTGTAACACTTCTATGAAAAGGCTCTTGAATTAGCTGTCATAAGAGAGAAGAATAGAGTTCTCTTTAAAAACTCTCATCATCATGCATTAAAGTTTTGCTCCAAAAATTTTCAGCTCAAAAACTAACGGTATCAGAGCCCTTTGGTTATTAAGCATCCCAATCAGAGTTTTACTCAAAAGGAAGACAGTGAAATCAAGTGTCAATCAAGGGAGCTTTTCAAGCAAAACTCAAGCTCAAACAGTCATCATCGTCGTAAATCAAAAATCGACCTTAGAAGTATTCTCCATGTTCGAACATTTAAGAGGAGGGGAAGGATTGTTGGCACAAGGGAAAGCTGCAATGCATTAAATGAAAGAGATTTCATTGTCAATTTGAGGAAGAAAACAGCTCAAACATGCCACAAGAAGTAGTGGAAGGAGACCGTGTTTTTATTAAAAAAAAAAGAAGAAGAAGAAGAAGAAAGAAATGAGGGTTTGGTGGTGAGAAGTGAACTAGAAAATTATAGAAGAATGTTGGAGAGAAGTGCTCTACAGAGAAATCAAGAATTTTGGAGACAGTGCTCCATAAAAGATAATCAAATCATTGAAAAGAATTGCTCAAAAATCTAATTAATTTGGCAAGTTGAGGAGAGGGTTCTATAAGATGATTCAAGTTGAGGTATTTTGCAAATATATGAAAGCGCAGAGTTTTTATCCAAAGTTCCAAGGAGGATTGTCTCCCAACTCTAAGTTACCTACTAGCAGACCTTTTTTTTTTTTTTTTTGTGACAACATTTAGAAATATCTATTTGAATTCATTATACATTTATTAATCGCGTGGGGAAAATTTAAACTTGCAAGTCATCTTAGCTTTATATCTAATCAAAATTTAAATTTGAAGTGGAAAAATCTGTGTAAGCCTTCTGTAAAAAGGCTCTTGTATTAACAGTCATAAAAGAGAAAAATATTGTTCCATTACAAACTCTCTCATCTTTATGTATTAAAACTTTTCTCCAAAAATTTCCAGCACAAAAAACTAACAAAAACCTATTAATGCAAAAAGATGAAGTACATTTCCATTGAGACCATGCCTGTTTAGCAGTCTTCTCAACACCAAGAATATTGCCAAGTTTTGATCCAGCAAGCTCCCAAAAATGCTGTTCAGCAATCTTCTCACATTACCAAGGTTGGTCATCTGCATCTCCGGCACTGGACTTGGCAGCATTTCATTTAGGTAAGCACTTTCTGTATAAAGCATATAACATGTAGCTGGGCCAGTTCTACTAGCACGTCCAGCACACTGATCAGCAGCAGTGCGACTAACACGGAAAACTTGGAGATCATCCATACCCATCCTAGGATTGTAAACTTTCATTTTACATACCCTGTGTCAGTGACATAAAAAGTTCCATCAACTATCAATGATGTTTCAGCAATGTTGGTGCAACAATTCATTTTCGAGGCCCATCTTCCGCTTTTTGGAATATTTTTGCTTGCAAATCGGCTGGTAGTTGGGATTATATAGGCAGTATCAAGAGCTTAGGTATTGCTTTCTTTGAGGAAGAGATGAGTTGTTCCATGCTCAACAAGGGCATAACAGGCCGCTTCGATTTCATCTTGGCCAGTCATAAATATCAGAATATCGCCTGATGCACTCGTAATATGGATGGTCATAGCTTGCATCACTGCAGCTCCAACATAATCTTCACAGGGACTTTTTGATACGGATCCACTATCACCAATCACTTATGGAGCTCAAGGGAACAAGGGGCACAACAATGGCAATCCATTAGTACTTCCTAGTGGACCAATTACAAGGAGCTGCGCAAAGAAATATGGAACAACCATGTCCTTATACATTCAAGAACAAGTTACACAAGAGCTCCATGATCTTGCTTTCAACAAGTGCTATGAAGAACTTAAAAGCACACCTAAGTTTCTCATATTAATGGAAGCACAAGTTGAGATGGAATCTAAAATTCCAGCCTATGACACACCCAGACTGTGCTAGGTTAGCACGCCCGTGCAAGGTAGCACACCCAGGCCGTGCTAGCGTCTGACTTGTGGAGGAAAATCAAGTAACATGAAGCACGCCCGTGCCAAATAGCATGCCCAGGCCGTGCCCGCGTTTGACTTGCGAGAGGAAATAATCACCATGAAGCACGCCCATGCGAATTGGCACGCCCAGGCCGTGCCAGCATCTGCCTCTAGCGAGATTAGTTAGTGCAATTTTGCTTTTTTGAGTTGTATCAATAATAATGGGTTGGGCCTCCTATAATTCGGCCCCCCCTTGGATTTTATCCTTGATTTGCTCAGATTTAGCTAGTCTTTAGTTGATTTGGATTAGTAAATCCAAATCTTTAAGTTGTTAAGATTTGTTAGTCTTATCCTTAGTTGGTTTAGATTAGCTAAATCCTTATCCTTAGCTGATTTAGATTAATTATTCTAAATCCTTTAAGGATCAGGACCTCTTAGATTTAGTATAAATAGCTTGTTATATTGTGAAACAAAAGACAATTCAATGAAATAGAAAAGCTACAGCTTTGTTCATGCTTAGGCGTGTTCCTTTGATTAGAGTGATTGTGAGATTGCTTTCCTCTAATTGCATCAAGAATCAAGATAAACTTATCAAATTATTTGTGGTGTTTATCTTATTCTTTACTCTATTATTGGTGTTCTTGCTTCTTTAAGCTTTGGGTGCCATAGAGGGGAGTTTAGTTTGATCTTTGATCTATTCCAAATCTTGTCATAGAGTTCTTGGAATTAATTTCCATAGGGTTCCGCGTCAGTTTGGTATCAGAGCCAAAGATTAAGGTAAATTCTTATTTATCTTAGTTCTAGGGTTTGTGATTATTTATTTTCTTGTTTTCTTAAATTCATGTGTTTGTCTTATTGTTTTGCTTAGTTTTAATTTTGAATTTGCATTAATTGTGTTAGTTAATTTCATTCTTGTTCAAAAAAAAAAAAAAAATTCCGGAAGTTGTGATCTTAGATCTTGCTAAATTAGATCTGCTAAAAAAAAAAGAGTAAGAAAAAAAAAAATCGTCCACCATTGAAGCTTGAGTTGTGTTGTGCGGATTTTGTTCCTAATTCATGGGGGTTTTGTTCCTAATTCTTAGGGATTTTGTTCCTAATTCATAGGGATTTTTTTCCTAATTCTTACGGATTTGACCTTATTTTGTGGAAATTCAGCTTATCCACTATAATCTTTGATAAAATCTAATCTTAACTATTTTGTGGATAAGGTAACAAGAATTATTTGTCCATATCTTTCTGAGATTTAGTTTATCCACTATAATCCTTGTGAAAATCTAATCCTAACTAAATTGGGTTATATTGTAAGGATAAGGGAGGATACAAGTCAGCATGCCCGTGCTTCACAACAAGCACACCTGTGCTAGGCTCTGACTCTCAATTGTCGGACCAAGCTATACATGCACGCCCGTGCTCGGTTCTGACCTTATAAAAAAAAATTTAAATTTTTGGATTTTCTTTGATTGCTTGCTTTGTTTGGGGTAGAATTAACTAGGTCCATATTTGGTTTGCTTTGTAGTAAACTAAATTCATACATTATATCCAGAAATTGTCTTTTAAATTCTAGTTTCTTTATTCTTGTTTGAGCTTTCTTTTGCTTCTATTACATTATTAGGGTGTGTTTGCTTGTTTACTACACTCTAATTGATAATTAAGTAGTGCATTGTTTTTGTTCTTGTGCTACTATCCATCTCATTTTTTAGTCTTCTTTCTAGAATTTGCGCTTGCTTTTCATTGTTAAGCTTTATTCCTTGTTTCTAAACGTGCATTTGAGTTGGTTGGTTGACCTAAGATTCTAAAGTACAATTGGAGGAATTGCAAGGAGTGATTAAAGAGTGTAAACACGTGAGGGAGTGCTTTACTATAAACTCAAATCTTTTCGTGTTTTCTATTTTGAATACTAACCATGAGTACAGGCAAGTCTGGAGATGGTAATGGGGATGGAAATCAAATTAAAGATCCTCAATTGAAACTTTTCATGGAATTAATCCAAGGACAATTTAGAACCTACAACAATTTCCTTCGAGACATGAGGGAGGAATTGCAAGAGATAAAGGCTTCACAAAGCTCTAATACAACAAGAACTCGTTCGCAAACTAGAATACAAATCCATGATGATGAGGAGACTGAAGACACTAATTTTAACAAAATTGATGGGGATTTGGGATCAATCAAAATGAGGATTCCAGAATTCAAAGGTAACAACAATGCTGAAGAATACGTTGAATGGGAGAGAAAGGTAGAACAGATCTTTGAATGCCATAACTATTCTCAGGAGAAGAAATCCCATCTTGCTGCTGTTGAATTCAAGGGATATGCTATGTTTTGGTGGGAACAATTGCTATTAAAAAGAAGAAGGAATGCGACCTGTACCACCATGGGAGATCATGAAGGAATTGATGCACCAAAAGTTTGTCCCTACTCATTACTTTAGGGATTTACACAATAAATTAGCAACAATGGTGCAAGGAGGGAAGAGTGTGGAAGAATACTATAAGGAAATGGAGGTTTGCATGGCTAGAGCCAAAATTGAGGAAGATGAACAAATCACCATGTCAAGGTTCCTTGGAGGTCTAAATAATGATACAGCCGATGCCTTAGAGATGTATCGCTATGATTCCATGGAAGAGATGGTAGATATGGCCATGAAGATTGAAAGACAGAAAAAGGGGAGATCCACCAACAAGTATTCTAACAACACGTGGGGATCTAAATGGCCCAAAGGAGGTGAGAAGAAGGAATTTAAAGGTTCTAGTTTCCAAAGGACAGAATCAACTTCAAAAGGTAAAGAGGCTGTCCAAACTGCAATTAAAAGCACCAAAGGTAATTCTAACTCTACAACCCCTTCTAGAGAAATTAAATGTTTTAAATGTTTGGGGAAAGGGCATTATGCATCTCAATGTCCTAATAAAAGAGTTATGATTGCTAAAGATGATGGGAATATTAGTTCTGAATCTGAATGTAGTGATTATGATGATATGCTTAAATTAATTGATGTTGATGATGATGATGATTCAGATAACTTAATACTTCCTGAACATGGTAAAGCTTTAGTTGCTAGACGTGCTTTGAATATGCATGTCAAGGAGGAAAGCCTTGAGCAGCGTGAGAACATATTTCACACTAGGTGTTTGATTAGTGGGAAAGTGTGTACTCTTATTATTAATGGGGGTAGTTGCACTATGTTAATACTCAAATTTTGAGACTCGAAAAGCCTGTTTTCCCGGACTGCAAACAGTCCGGTCGGACCGGGGGCCATTCGGAAAGTTCACCGAAAGTATGCCAATATGGTACTTGAAGCGTCCGAAAAATTACGAGGATCGCGGAACTGGTCCCTGAATATTTTTTGGAGGTACGGAACTCCCGAAAAAGCCTTTGGAACGACAAACTAGTGAGTGGACAGGATAGGGGGACAGCGGCCGCCGTCCACGGTGGCAGCAGCCGTCGTCCAGCCTGGTTTTTCCCTATAAATACAGCCCCGAATCAACAGTTTTACTCACTCGATCTGTGTTGATGGACGCTCTCTTCTCTCCTACGCTCCTTGCGGTTCTTCTACTGCTTTTCTGCATTTAGTTTAGGCTTTTATTACTCTGCTGTTGTGATATTTGGTCACTTAATTGAATTAATTTTAATTAGTATTCCCCAAACGAGGAGCTTAATCTGGAATTTTCAAACTGAAGCTAAGAAGCGGCCGCCGATTAACTCAGATAATAACGAAACTCTGCCCATTTAATTTCAGCATTTTGTGCATATTCTCTTCTACTCTAAATTCTAATTGAATAATTAAATGACTGCATTCACACCATCGTCATTTTGGCAGCAAACTGCCTTAAGTAAATAAGTTTAGACTAAAATGCCCGGTTAATCAATAATCATGGTATTAATGCTTAACTCCGAACATATTGGCTAAAGTGCCTAGTTAATTAATAACTACGGTGTAATTGCCTTTATTTCGAACAGTTTGGCTAAAAGTCCAATAATCAATAATTGTGGCTAAAAGCCTTAATCAATCACGTTTTTGGCAACAAATTGCCTACAGTTTAATCAATCATGTTTTGGCAACAAATTGCCTACGGTTTAATCAATCGCTTTTGGCAACAAATTGCCTATAATTCAAATAACCACTTTTTAGCGACAAATTGCTTGAATCGACATTTTCGTAATAAATTGCCTCAACTAATCAATCAACTTTTTTTGGCGACAAATCGCCCAAGTATCACTTTTTCTTTGGCAATAAATTGCCTAAATTACATATCATCTTTTGGCACGAATGCCTTAATCATTTTGGCGACAAATCGCCCAACGAAACCCCTTTGGCACAAATGCCCTTAATCAATCACTCTGGCGACATATCGCCTAACCAATCTTTGGCAACAAATTGCCTAAATCAAATATCAACTTTTGGCACAAATACCTTAATCAACCATTTTAGCGACAAATAGCCCAAACATCATTTTTTGGCAATAAATTGCCCAATCAAACACCTTTTGGCAACAAATGCCTAAAACAACAAATCAATCAATCTTTGGCAAAAATGCCTAAAAAATGCATGAAGCATGCACACACTCATGCATGAAGCATACCCCTTCAAAATGCCTTTGAATAGGCCTTTTCGAACTACGTCGGCTTTGATCTCTCATTCAAATGAGAGTACGTAGGCACGTTCGGGATTCAACCTCGAGCGGCAAGTCGAAATCACCAAAACACTTTACTGGTCTAATTGCATCAATTTACCTTGCAAAGCATTTACACTTAGGTTAGTTAATCAGCATGACATAGTCTCGGGATCCACCTCGGATTCGTAGATTGTGCCTTAAACTTTGGGGTAATTAATCTAGACTTAGGTTAATTAAAATTGGAGTCATTTAGGATTCTTTCTTAGTTTTCCCTTATAAAAATAAACTAGGTGGCGACTTCATAAAACACACACGTGAGCATACCTCGTTCTAGCATAATTTTGCCTTCAGGGGAGGGTTCACAATTTGGCGACTTCACTGGGGAGCTATGTAATTATTTTGCATAAAGTGGACTACAATTGCTGCATCAACTAACCTGCCCTTCTTTAGGGTATTATTTTATTGTGCTTTGTTTTGTAGGGTACCCTAACACGAATCAAGTGTTCTTTCTTTAAGAATACTTGATAAGGAAATTTGGACTTAATTGTAAAATTTAATGAAAACATTTAAATTTGTTGATTTATTTGCACGATTGAGAATCTTTTTCTCCATTGCATAAAAACGAATTTCAAATGAATTTCTTCTCTTTTGTTCAAACTTCTGAGTCTGGATAGCGAGTAGCGCTGATCGGCAGGTCTCCTTGATTATGTCGACGGACAGCCAAAGCGTCCTCTCTGTTACCGCAAACCATCCCTAATCCTTTTGGGGGTGGCCTATGAGTATGCGTATTGTTGGACCCACGCGAAACTCTTTGTTTCACATGTGGTTAGGTATATCCTTACTCAAGGTTCAAGGGTCCCTTAATAAGCCAGTTTTCTATTTGTGTCATAGCCTATAGAACCTATCCTTTAGGGCTGTATGCACCCAATGATGTGAATCATATCATTAAAACCAATTATGACGTGATATTGTGCGCATTCATAAACATTAAAAACATTAAAAAGAACACAAAATATTCTTTTCAGTCATGCACAATTGGACAAAGGAGTCGATCTACCTCACATTCAGCTCCCCTGATACAGAATACTACCCACTGTACCTTAATCCAGTTACCCTTATCCTTACAGGTACCCACTGTTCGAGTGCCTACCCAAGTTCCAGTCACACCTACAATGCCATCACCAACCTCACTAGCTTCACCAGCTTCACCAACTTCACCTGCAATCCAAATGGCATCACTTTCTGACATCCAAAATCTCATGGAACAATTGGAAGCCAGAATGGAGGCTAGAATGAATGAGGCATTAGCTGCCCAGAGAACTGCCGTAATAGCTGAACTAGGTAGTGGTAATGGAAATGGGGCTTCCACTGTGGGAAGGGATCCTGCTACCTCCAATTAGGGACCTGCTGCTGCACCGACGTCCTCAAACCCTGCCCTTAACCTGGATGACATGCCCTCCAGAACTGCTGCTGAGTTGGAAGCTCAGAAAATGAAAGAAAAATTGGAACTCTTGGAAAGGTCAATCACTGCCCTTAAAACACATAAGGAAGTGGTGGACATGGACTCCTTATCCTTGTTCCCTGAAGCAAGATTGCCGACAAAGTTCAAGATGCCTAACATGGACAAGTTTGATGGAACCACTTGTCCCAAAATGCACCTGAAAATGTATGTGGGTGCCCTCAACCCGTTTGGCTTGAACAGTGAGCTCCTTGCTCAGTTGTTTCAATAATCTCTGACTGGTGCTGCTTTGAGATGGTTTGTCAGCCTGGATCGGACTAAAATGAAGACCTAGGAAGACATTTGCAATGCGTTTAACACGCAGTACCACTATAATATAGAGGTGGATGTTACTCGGAGAGAACTGGAAACCACCAAACAAAAGAGCAACGAACCCTTTTCCTCGTTCCTTACGAGGTGGAGGGCCAAGGCCGCCCAAATGATCAATCGACCTTCAGAACAAGAACAGGTAGACATAATCATCAAAAATCTGCTGCCTGTCTACCAACAACAACTGCAAACTCAGTACCTACCAACGTTTCAGTCCCTCATTGCAACTGCAATCAAGGTAGAGGATTTAATCCAAATGGGTCAACTGAAAGAAGACTCGGGTACCTCAAAATATAAGAAGCCTAGCCAAGCTAGCAAAGTTCACGAAGTGGCAAGTATCACCCCCACGAACCCTTTACGTGTGGGGAATATGAGAAATGACAGCCAGTCGAGGAGGACTTACACTGATCTCGGGATGTCAATCCTTTTTGTATTCCGAGAGGCTGTCAAGGCAAATTACATTAAGCCTATGGAAGCAAGGCCACCACCCAACCCATTGCCGAGGAACTATAGGGCTGATGAATACTGTGAGTACCATCAGGGTAACGGGCACAAGACTGAAGCATGCTGGACGCTTAAGAACCGCATCCAAGACCTGGTGGATAACGGTTCAATCATTCCAAAGAGCAAGCCAAATATTAGCACTAATCCTTTACCAAATCACGGGATAAATGCTATCGTTGCTGACCAAGAATTGATCGATCCTTTTGAACTATTCCTAGAAATGAATGACATCTGTGTCCTGGACCTGAATGACTTATCTGAAGAGGTCGATGCAATGACCAGGAGAAGAAAGAAGAAGGGTATACAGATGCGGCCTTACTTGTTGACTTTGAATGGTCATTTCTGCAAACTGGGAGAAACAATTCCTTATTGTAGCTTCCAGGAACCATTCTACTGCCCGACAGCTAAGAAAATGCTGCCCGGGCTGGAAATATTTGCTGATGTCTGGGACAACAAGCCAGAGGCAATAACCGAGCTGGAGATAGAAGATCTCATGCAGCCCAGTCTCTTTGACGAGGTTGCAGTTATTACTAGTAATGATGGGAACCAAGATTTGCTGAGCCTGATCAAGCCGAATAAAGGGCCTCTCACCAACTGGTATACCGAGGAGGAGCGCGCTGCTGACAAAACCCTTCCCGAGCCAAACCTAGAGTCTGGACCTGATGTCAAGTCCTGTACTGAGTCTGAGTTTGACCCTGAGTCTGAAATCGAGTCAGAGTCTAGTTCTGAGTCTTCTGTATTGGATTTGGAAAATCCGAATTTTAAATTTGATGTAATTTTTGAGGACGATTCTGTCCTTATCAATACAAGCTTGCAGATCATTGGTTACCCTGCGTGTCAATCTTTCCAAGCATATCCTAGGAAAAGTAATGAAAAAGAAATAAATGAAATAAAAAATGAAAAAGAGAAAATAATCATTGGCAAAGAAGAAAATGAACATACTTACATTGCATCTGACTGTGTGAACAGGGGACAGATCATTGAATGCTTGAAGAAGTTTGCTGATTGCTTCATGTGGAAGGCTAGTGACATCACGGGAATTGACCCAGCAATAGCAGTACACAAGATTCCAGTGTACCCCGAGGGTAAGCCGGTAAAACAAAAGCTAAGGAGGCTGAAAATAGAATGGTCCTTGAAAATCAAGGAGGAAGTAGCTAAGTAATTGGAAAACAAGTTCATAGAGCCCATTGCCTACCCAACATGGTTAGCGAACATAGTGCCGGTTCCTAAGAAGGATGGAAAGGTGCGAATGTGTGTCGACTACCGGGATCTGAATAAAGCATGTTCGAAGGACAATTTTCCTTTGCCTCATATTGACTTGTTGGTTGACCGAATGGCTGGACACGAGATGGTCTCCTTGACTGATCTCGCTGTCGGGTACAATCAGATAATGATGCATTTGCCAGACAAAGAGAAGACGACATTCATCACAGAGTGGGGAACCTACTGCTATAGGGTCATGCCTTTTGGGCTCAAAAATGCCGGGGCAACTTATCAAAGAATGGCAACAACTATCTTCCACGACATGATTCATAAAGAAGTTGAGGTGTATGTGGACGACATGGTTGTTAAATCGAAAACAGTTGAAGAACATACCACAGCACTTGAGAAGTTCTTCCTTAGGCTTCGAAAGTACAATTTAAAGCTAAACCTAGCAAAATGTCTGTTTGGAGCTACATCCGGAGTATTTCTGGGGCATATGGTCAGCCGGAAAGGCATAGAGATTGACCCTTCAAAAGCCAAAGCCATTTTGGAAATGCCAGCACCAAAGACAGAAAAGGAAGTTCGGGGTTTCCTGGGAAGGCTACAGTACATCAGCCGGTTCATTAATCAATTGGTCGATACTTGTGGTCTGATCTTCAAATTACTCAGGAAAGGGGTATCCGTCAAATGGAACGAAGATTGTCAGAAAGCCTTTGATCAGGTCAAACAGTACTTACTATCTCCGCCAGTCTTACAACCACCAAGGCTAGGAAAACCTTTGCTATTGTACCTATCAGTGACAGAAGAAGCGATGGGTGCAATGCTAGCTCAACAAGCAGAAGACACCAGGGTAGAAAATGTCGTGTACTACCTTAGCAAAAGGATGCTAGACTATGAGCTGAAGTATAATAAGATAGAGAAGTTATGTCTGGCTCTAGTTTGGGCTTGTACAAAGCTGCAGCACTACCTTTCATCCTATACCACATATGTTATCTCTGAATCGTACCCCTTGAAATTCCTTATGGAGAGGCCGGTTCTTGACAGTAAGATGGCTAAGTGGGTGTCAGTGCTCGCAACCTATGACTTGAAATTTGTACAACGGAAGGCAGTAAAAGGAGGAGCCTTGGCTGACCAATTAGCGGAACTGCCCGTGGAAGACGAAATGAAAGAAGTGGAATTTCCCGACGAAGATCTCTTGAACATGGAAAATGACGTTTGGGAGATGTATTTTGATGGAGCTTCGAATTATCACGAAAATGGAATTGGAGTCGTGTTCAAAACTCCTTGTGGAGAATACGTCCCAATCGCAGTCAAGTTAGATTTCGACTGCACCAACAATGAAGCCGAGTACGAAGCTTGCATTAAGGGGTTAGAAGCGGCCCTGGAAAAAGAGATAAAAGTCCTTAGGATTTTCGGGGATTCCAATTTAATAGTCTCCCAAGCTCTAAGGAAGTGGAAAATTAAGGAAGAGCGTTTGGTTCCTTACCTACAACGCTTGGACGAATTGGCTCAACAATTCGAGGATCTGTCTTTCCATTACTTGCCCCGAGCCAAGAACCAGTTTGTTGATGCCCTTGCTACTTTAGCTTCCATGGTCAATGTAGAGGGGAATCAAATCATTCGACCTTTGACAGTTCGTCTACAGAAACAGCCGGCCCACATCATGAATTTGGTTGATGACAAGCCCTGGTTTTGGGACGTACAGAATTATCTTCAGAACGAGGCTTACCAGGATGGATCCTCGAAGACTGATCAACGGACACTGAGACAGTTAGCATCTAGATATTTCTTTACTGGGGGAGTTCTATATAAAAGAAGTTGGAACGGTTTGCATCTAAGATGCGTAGATGAAGGGGAAGCTCAAACCGTTATGGATTCCTTACACAACGGGGAGTTCGGTCCACACATGCACGGGATAGCTCTGGCTCGAAAAATCATGAACCTGGGTTATTACTAGTCAACTATGAATGCAGATTGCATAAGGCACGCGCAGAAGTGCCATGAGTGTCAAATTTTTGCTAAGCTGCAAAAACGGCCTCCGGTCAATTTGAATCCCATTGCTTCACCTTGGCCCTTCGCGACTTGGGGCATAGATGTGATCGAAAAGATCCACCCAAAGGCTTCCAATGGTCATCAAGTCATCCTGGTTGCTGTAGACTATTTCACTAAGTGGATCGAGGCAGCCTCTTATTCGGTTTTGAATGCCAAGAAGGCGGCACAGTTCGTTCGTACTAACATCCTTTGTCGGTACGGAACGCCATTTGAGATCATCACTGATAATGGGTCCCACTTTCAGAGTGAATTTTCTGATTTGTTGAAAGAAAAGAGAATCCAACATCATAAGTTCTCAATGTGTTCCACTGTTACAAACTTCTTAGAAAAATGTTCAGACAAAGCATCATGTTACAGGAGCTTCTACCACAATTGTTAACAAAGTAGAGTAATTTAATTTATTATAGAAGCCCTTGATTAGAAATCTTTTGAAACTATTGATGCAAAGTGAAAGTGAAGTTTAACTAAAAAATAAATAAATAAATTAGAAGGCACCCGTAGCATATGGACATTTAAATGATCATCATCGATAACAAAGGCTTATAAGAAAGTATAAAATAACATCTAATGAGTTCATTATCATGGATTTTATATAGCACTTGCCTTAATTATGGTGTTTGGCACAGTCACCTTCTCAAAACGAATGGCATAACCAACTTTATCTCCTAATTCAGTTTCCATCTCCTCGCTAACTCTTTTTGCAACACTCATGGCTGCCACACAACTTGGTTGTGTGCAACCAACTATACTATTTCTCGTGTACCGATGTTCATGGAGATACTATCAACAAAATCTAAATATCAGGTTCCACTTCATGAGGTGCCTATAATTTAACTTGTACAACTGGTTAAACATTTTCTACAGGTTAAACCAAAAAGAAAAAATGTAATGCATGGGGAAAACCTGTGTGAATTGAGTTGTCTTTCCTGAACCAGTTTCTCGTACAACAACGACCTGATTTACACGGACCTTCTATCCAGTGCACGTTTATAAACAGAATGAGAAAACTGGTGAACACATACATCGAAATGGATAAACAACAACAACAAATGAAAGAGTAACTATAGAATAAACTTTTTGTGCCTTCCTGAACCTGAAGTAAATCCTCGCGCATTGAGTATATTGGAAGATATTGGCGTTGTTGTGCAAGGGTTTTTGACTTTGCAAAATCAGTCACAGCTTCCTGCTTCTTCAAATGCTGAGCAAATTTGGCATCTTCTCTAAAAAGGCTCTTGTATTAAAAGTCATAAGAAAGAAAATATCGTTCCATTAAAAAATCTCATCTGTATGTATTAAAATTTTTCTCCAAAAATTTCCAACTCAAAAAACTAACAAAAACCTATTAGTGGAAAAAGATGATGTACATTTCCATTGAGACCATACATGTTCAGTAGTCTTCTCAACACCAAGAATATTGCCAAGTTTTGAGCCAGCAAGCTCCCAAAAACACTAGTGTGACTTGTTTATACTTTGCTTTTCATGAATTTCTCCGAGTAGAGCAGATCCTTTGCACAAAATAATTGCTATGTCAGAGGTGGGATCTTTAATGGGTATACGGGAAATGGTATGTATTACAACAAATGACAAATGCTTTAGCCAAAAGGAAGTATAATAATGTTCTTACATTCTGTTCCACCAATCAACTGACAAGCTTTATCGTATTGTTCTCTTACCATGTTCGTCCTTCCACATCATGAAAATCAGCCTGCACTTCAGTGCCCCTAATAGATCTGAATAGTTGTCTGTCCTCCCACTGGGCATTATTAGCAGTCAGGTGTCATCTTTTAAGATTCTAGTGGCATCTTTTCGAACCTGTATAAAAGGTGTCATGATGCGACAAACTCATAATGCAAGAACAAAATGAATGATTCTCATATCCACTTCATGAAGTTGTGAGGTCAAATTTATGTGCAGTTGCACATACCAGACATATATTAAAGAAGGAAAAAGTTGGAGGCATAAATAACTTAACAGTTGTAATATTTCATATCCAATCACGATGTCTGAGAATCATGAACCTTTAAGATTTTCAATTACCATATGTCAAACGCTTTTAATTCATTTAATTACTTGCAACATTTTAATGGCGAACCAACTATTTCCTGATTGAAATATGCACTCAAAAACATTATGATCAATTTGAAACATCAGAAGGCATGGAAGTTTGATTAGATAAGCAACGAAATAAAAATGTGTGGTAATAGTCCCTTACATATAATATCCATGTACCTTTACCAACATGTGAACAATGTAAGCCAATCAACACTAAGCCTCCATCTGGTATAAATGAATCTAAAGCGTTTTTGATTTATTTACAAATGAACTCTATTTAATGTATGTTCATGTTTGGCCTAATAAACTTAAGATATGGAATTAGATGGAATTCCACAAAATCTATGACTGAAATATATCTCGAATTGAAATAAAAATATGATAGTTATCAAGAATACCTTATAGAAAGATTGAGAGAAAAAAATACAGTAGAGAGAGAAATAAAAAGCAGAATAAAGAGACAGATGGGAAGAGGAAAGAGTAAAAGAAGGAGATAGTAGATGTTAATTAAAGTGTGAGAATTTTTGTCGAAGACTTAGATTGCATAAATTTTGGGGAATTGACTTGAAATTCCATCAATTTGATGGAAATTAGTTTAGTTATGTTCAATCTCTAGAATTGATTCCATGGAATTGAAATGAAAGTTGTTTATATATATATACGAGAAATGAGAAAATAGTAATTCAATTGAAGTCCACAAAATTTTGTGGAATTAATTTATACCAAACAAAAGGTAAAAGAGTAATGGAGATATGGAAAATCTTTACCACGCATATTAAAAATAGCAGTTTTTTGACATAAACTCCATTAAACATTATTCCAATTGGGGATTGATATGTAGTATTGGCATATAGAATTTTTCACACGGGAAATTTAATGTGGATAGCACTCACAAACTGGAGGACTTCAGGATTTTGTATTGGATAATACCATTTCCCCGCACAGAAGCACTAGCCAATTTGAGTTAAAAAGGTTATATAAATGAAGAATGAAGTGTTCTCAACTTATGTCCCCCTTGCAGCCTCAAGCCATTGAGAAAAGGCTTCACTTCCTGCAATTTTCCCTGAAATAAAATTCAAAAGTCAACGAAATGATACAAGAAAAAGAATGATTGCTACCAAATTCATAATATGAGAATTAAGAAAACTGCTCAAAGTATATTCACAATTATGATGCGAATGCCAAATTCTAATTAATTAACATAATATAATATGTTAAGCATGTAGTTATATAGAATCGCATCATATGAAATGTCCAAAGGAAGACGGGAACATAGGAAACTTGCCTTCGATGAGACCAAATTTGGAGCTGAATATTGAATTAAACTGAAGAAAGTCATTGTAGTTATAAAATGCAGCTGCTGGAAGCATGTTTGGTACAAATATTTTTCTGATTAGTAGATCGAGTACATACATAGCTATTGTGGCTATAGATAAAAGATCCAACTTGAATGCTTTTCATCCTATAATCAACAAATTTAGGAAAAGCTATAATTCATTAATGTATTTATAATAAATTCCATCTCAAATCAACATCAATGTTCATGAATCAGGTCATGTGGCCAAAAATATGGATAAATCCGCTATGTTATTATCAGGTTTGGGAAATTATCAAGATGGTATCAGGATTATTAGAATTCACATAAGTGATGAGAAGTGGCCTTCAAAGGTCACCGGGGGAGAATAATTGTAAATAGCAACAAACATTGAGTGCAAACATTGAGTGCATTCAAAGGCTCAGAAAATATGAAAGTCACTTTAAGCATACTTGACATTGTCAAAATGAGAAATTTTGTAAGAATTATAAAGCATAAAGATGTCAAAACCCACAAAGTACTGTACTAATTAGGAATATAAAAATGCTTGAGTACTTAGTGTTCAATATTTAACAAATAAAAAATATTTATAAATATTAAGGGCATTACAGTTTGTTGGTTTGTAGAACGTAAAACCACAATCAGATCAGTTAGTATTTCTTTAATATAATGATTTTCCTGATGGATTCTGACAATCATTTTCTGAAAACACCTAAATTGCAAAATCAGAAGATACTGGTGTGCTTTATCCCATCAAAACATACACAATTATTTCTTGCAATAACAAGAGCTCTCCAACCCCCCAGACTTGAGAACCCTCAATGATATTCATTAGATCAGGAAGAATTGAATAAGAACGCAACGACTAGAATCCAACATATAAAATGCAGTTTTTTAAGTTAAAACTTAAAAAACAATGGAAACAGAATTCTTCCTAGTAAGAATAATTGATCTATGCTCTGATATATAAGATTATATGCTCCAACATATATGCTCTGTACTTTTTTGCCGGTCGATTATATGCTTTGATATATAAGATGTAAATCATTTACTACATATATATATATAAAGAAGGAAAAATAATTAAAAATAGAAAAAAAAATCAAAATTCTTACCTTGCTGTAGAAAGGTAAACTTGATTTTGTGACACTTGTGAAGCACAACAAACGTTACAGAAGGGGGACTTTTTGGATTTAGAAAAGCACAACCTGAAATTAACATAAATTAGGTGATAATTTGGTTGTAGGAAACAAACACATGCTGATAGATAGGAAATGTATAGAAAGAAACCAAAATAACAATGAGGATCCAAATCTAATAATTAAATGGGTTCATCGATTTCAGCAGAATAATATTTTAAAAAATGGTAATGTTACCTTACAAATAGCTCAAATCATTAGGCTTTGCAACACATACTGCCGAAAATGGCGAAAGCTCGCCGAAATTCATGGTTGGCACGGTAACCATGAAACCTGGCATTAGGTATTATAAACGAATAGCCAGGATAAATTACTATATGTAAAAGGGTGTCTTGATGCATAAGGTTTTGGGAATTTTGAAATCAACATGGGGAAAAAATAGCAGAATTGCAAAATAATGCTTTTTTTTTAAGTATTTTATGAATGATAATGACATTTACATGACAAGGGTTTGATTCATTAACTTTGGAAGTGCATCGAAGAATGAATTCGGGACTTGTATATCACCAGAGGCAATGATATTGATAGCCATTGCAGCTTTTAAATTTAGACGCATTGCGGACGGGTTTATGCTGTAATTGTTTTACCGAATTGTCATGGAGGCCACAAGAAGGGAACCGAGGCCCGGGAGTACGGGGTGACGTGAAGAGTGGAAACCCCTACCTTTTCAGTTGTTATTTATTTTAATTTATTTGGAAATGAGGTTTTTTTTTCTCCCGTAGAACCAGTATTGTGAATATATATTAAAAAGAAAAAAGAAACGCAGTAGCTTATAATTGATCAGCTTGACCACAAGTAGAATTGTAATATCAGTAGATCCAACAAACATGAGACAGTTTTTGTTTCAAATGATTCATTAAAACTTATATGAAGTACGTGCCGAATTCATAG